>NW_028319729.1:0-201768 GCF_062004578.1 Staurois parvus | reverse complement strand
CGGACACTTTCCCCCCCTTCCAGTCCGGACGCTTTCCCCCCCCCTTCCAGTCCGGACGCTTTCCCCCCTTCCAGTCCGGACACTTTCCCCCCCTTCCAGTCCGGACACTCCCCCCCCCCCCTTCCAGTCCGGACACTCCCCCCCCCTTCCAGTCCGGACACTTTCCCCGCCTTCCAGTCCGGACACTTTCCCCCCCTTCCAGTCCAGACGCTTTCCCCCCCCCTTCCAGTCCGGACGCTTTCCCCCCCCTTCCAGTCCGGACACTTCCCCCCCCCTTCCAGTCCGGACGCTTTCCCCCCCCTTCCAGTCCGGACGCTTTCCCCCCCTTCCAGTCCGGACGCTTTCCCCCCCCTTTCAGTCCGGACACTCCCCCCCTCCAGTCCGGACGCTTTCCCCCCTTCCAGTCCGGACGCTTTCCCTCCCCCTTCCAGTCCGGACGCTTTCCCCCCCTTCCAGTCCGGACACTTTCCCCCCCTTCCAGTCCGGACACTTTCCCCCCCTTCCAGTCCGGACACTTACTCTCAGAGTATCCAACCTTACCCATAATTCAATGTGTGGAAAGTCTTAAAACAAACTAAACCGATCGGTTTAATGATTTTCGCACAGTGAATTATGGGTAAGGTTGGATACTCCGAGATACTCATTCCAATCATGGCCTTTAATGAATAAATTATTATCACCTAAATGTCAGTATTTATCATAGATGGGGAAACCTTTGAAGTTCATATCTTGTGAGGGTTTATGAAGACCTCATAAATCGAACTAATCGCACATCGAATTATGGGTATGATTGGATACTCCGGGATACTCATTCCAACCACGCAGTGAATGAATCGCTCTCTCACCATTGGGTCACTATTCATCGTGGAACCTTTTGAAGCTCATAGCTAATGAGGGTTTATGAATATAATAGGATTTGATACGGCATGATGCAACTGTGGAGACAATTTCTGATCGTTCGATCAGAAATTTGTGGGCTACATTCGTTCTGGATAATCGGAGTGGCAGCATTGTCCCCATTATAAGTAGAGAGCTCTCCTAGGGGATTTAATATACCGCGGCGTGTTCAAGATTTTCGTACAGTAAATGATCTCAATATGGGGACACGGCTATTGAAATATTGATTCATTGATCATTGGTGTTTGGCAGGGGCGGACTGACCATCTGAGCACTCGGGCACTGCCTGAGGGCCCGGGGTCAGTAGGGGGCCCCATGAAATGCCCGTTACCTTTTTTATAGGCTTTTTTAGGTGTGCTTTGAGTTTGGGCAAGGACACAGGGGCCCCATGATCCCCTATTGCCCGGGGGCCCCATGAGTTGTCAGTCCGCCCCTGGTGTTTGGTATGCATTGATACATCACTACAGAAATATGTCCTGTGCAGTCTAGCAAAGGTGTTTCCATTTGTTAATTTTCTTTTTAGATTTGTTATATTTGTTTGATAAGTGCAATGAAATACCTGTCGATCCTGCCAGAAATCTTGCAAGCTGGTAACTTCCTGTGTAGACTGTTACCAGTTACTACTGTACCTAGGTTTCTATGTAGACTACAGAACACCTCCCCCTATGTTATGGAGAGGGGGAAGTGTTCTGTAGTGCTAACACACTTCCCGACCAAGGGTGACAACGCTTCTGTAGATACAGTGCACAAGGGAGCGTTGTCACCCTAAAACAGGAAGTGTGTTACTGGCAGGATTATCAGGTGAAAATAAAGGGGGGAAAAGCCTGAAAACGAATGCAGCCACCACATCTAAGAACTGGTAAGGTGGACTACAGAACACCTCCCCCTATGTTATGGAGAGGGGTAAGTGTTCTGTAGTGCTAACACATTTCCTGTCCAAGGGTGACAACGCTTCCGTAGATACAGTGCACAAGGGAGCGTTGTCACCCTAGGACAGGAAGTGTGTTACTGGCAGGATTAGCAGGTGAAAATAAATGGGGGAAAAGCCTGAAAACGAATGCAGCCACCATATCTAAGGACTGGTAAGGTGGACAACAGAACACCTCCCCTATGTATGGAGAGGGGGAAGTGTTCTGTAGTGCTAACACACTTCCTGTCCAAGGGTGACGCTTCCGTAGATGCAGTGCACAAGGGAGCGTTGTCACCCTAGGACAGGAAGCGTGTTACTGGCAGGATTAGCAGGTGAAAATAAATGGGGGAAAAGCCTGAAAACAAATGCAGCCACCACATCTAAGGACTGGTAAGGTGGAACGTGTTACATTTATGTTCTTGGGTTTAGATACACACTAAACAAACTGTGACACTCCCAGAATCACATTACCTGTCCATGCAGTGGAGATGGTCCATGTTCCCGGAAAGACAGGTGACAGGTGACAATCCGAGGTCCGGAGAGAAGGTCAGCGCCTCCTCCAGGCTGGTGTCAGAACTGCCATTGTCACTTCTGGTACTTTGTGACCAGTTTATTTCATCCGGACTCCTGTTTCTGATACTTTGTATCTTGTCCAAGTTATCTGGACCTGTGGTTCTGATACTTTGTATCGCAACCATATCATCAGGACTTTTAGTACTGATACTTTGTATCCTGTCCATCTTATCTGGACCTGTGGTTCTGATACTTTGTATCCCAGCCATATCATCCGGACTCCTGATACTGATACTTTGTATCCTGTCCATATCATCTGGATCTTTGGTACTGATACTCAACACGTCTATATCACCCATGCCTCTGGTGCCGATACTTTGCAGCCCGTCCATGTCATCCAGAGTTCTGGTGCCGATACTTTGCAGCCCGTCCATGTCATCCAGAGTTCTGGTGCCGATACTTTGCAGCCCGTCCGTGTCATCCAAAGTTCTGGTGCCGATACTTTGCAACTCATCCTTATTATACAGACTTCTGACGTTGATACTTTGTAACCCGTCAATATCATCCAGACCTTTGGTGCTGATATTTTGTAACCCATTTGCATCATCCAGATGCTTGGTTCTGATACTTTGTAACCTGTCCATATCTTCCAGACCTGTGGTGTTGATAATTTGTATCGCATTCATATTATCCGGACTTCTGATACTGATACTTTCTAACCTCTCCAAATCAACCAGAACTCTGGTGCTGATACTTTTTATCCCGTTCATATTATCCGGCTTTCTGATACTGATACTTTGTAACCTGTCCAAATTATCCTGACCTCTGGTGCTGATACTTTTTATCCCGTCCATGTCATCTGGACTTCTGATACTGATACATTGTAAGCTATTTGCATCATCCTGACCTCTGGTGCTGATACTTTGTAACCTGTCCGAATCATCCAGACCTCTGGTGCTGATACTTTGTATCCCATTCATATTATCCGGACTTCTGATACTTTGTAACCCATTTGTATCATCCAGACACTTGGTGCTGATACTTTGCAACCTGTCCAGATCATCCTGACCTCTGGTGCTGATACTTTGTAACCCATTTGTATCATCCAGACGCTTGGTGCTGATACTTTGTAACCTGTCCGAATCATCCAGACTTCTGGTGCTAATACTTTTTATCCCGTCCATGTCATCCGGACTTCTGATACTGATACATTGTAACCCATTTGTATCATCCAGACGCTTGGTGCTGATACTTTGTAGCCTGTCCGGATCATCCTGACCTCTGGTGCTGATACTTTGTAGCCTGTCCAGATCATCCTGACCTCTGGTGCTGATACTTTGTAGCCTGTCCGGATCATCCTGACCTCTGGTGCTGATACTTTGTATCCCATTCATATTATCCGGACATCTGATACTTTGTGACCCAGTTGTATCATCCAGACGCTTGGTGCTGATACTTTGTAACCTGTCCGGATCATCCTGACCTCTGGTGCTGATACTTTGTAGCCTGTCCGGATCATCCTGACCTCTGGTGCTGATACTTTGTAGCCTGTCCGGATCATCCTGACCTCTGGTGCTGATACTTTGTAGCCTGTCCGGATCATCCTGACCTCTGGTGCTGATACTTTGTATCCCATTCATATTATCCGGACATCTGATACTTGTGACCCAGTTGTATCATCCAGACGATTGGTGCTGATACTTTGCATCCTGTCCATATCACCTTCAGCAGCAGACATTGCAGCCCCGGCTCACGTTCGATATTCTGCCCCCGTCTGACATTCGATGTGCTCCGGACACGGTGTGTATGTATGTTTAGATACCCGGCTCAGCAATGATGCTTTGACGTGTCGCTTGTTTGAAAGTCCCTCTCTGTCATCTCACAATGAATAGTCCCTGGTGATGGTATCTACAACACGCTGACTAGTCCAAGCCAAGTGTATAGCCCGTCCTGCTTGGGGTGGGGGGGGAGGGGCTATACAGCTAGAGAAGCCAATACAGGTGCCTAAGCAACATAGCATCCTATTCCTGAGGACTTCGCGTTGCTCGGGAAGCTTTTGCGTTTTAATTAGCATCGCTTTCAGTCTGGAAACATAATATGTTGGCTGGGGAGGAACTACCAATAATGGCGGAATTTTGATGGGGCCCCACAGCTGACTCTAGACAGGAGCTTCAACTATGACAACACAACTCATTGATCTTAGACAAAAGAATTTCTAAATCAAGGACAGGCGGCAGGAAAGGTGTCAGCAGAGTGCAGGGCCCTGCAGAGGAGTGAAAGGTTCCTGTAATCGTAATAATACCTACGACCAGAATAATAGTTATAGCGATAATAATTCCAATAATAATATCAACTATAATGATAAGAATGGAAATAATATTTGTAACAACAATAATAATTCTAATGATAATCCTAATAATAATAATTATAATAAAAAGACAATTATAATGTTGATAATCAAAACAATAATAATGAAAATAATATAATAATTATCCTAATATTAATGGCAATAATATTAATAAGGGAAATATATATAACTATAATAATTCTAATAATAATGACAACTATATATAATGATGATAATAATAATAATAATAATGTAAATAATAATCCTAATATTAATGGCAATATTAACCGTTTCCATACCGAGCAATTTTCCCCCCTTCCTGCCCCCAGGCCAGTTTTCAGGTTTCAGCGCTCTCACACTTTGAATGACAATTGCGCGGTCATACAACATTGTACCCAAACTAAAATTTTATCATTTTCTTCACACAACTAGAGCTTTCTTTTGGTGGTATTTAATCACCGCTGGGGTTTTTATTTTTTGCTAACTTAACAAAAAAGACCGAAAATTTTGAAAAAAAAAAACAAGTTTTTCTTTGTTTCTGGTATAAAAAGTTTACAAATAAATAATTGTTCTTCATAAATTTAGGCCGAGATGTATTCTGCTACATGTCTTTGGGGAAAATAACCCAAATTAGGATGTATTTTTTAGTTTGTAGGAAAGTTATAGAGTTCACAAATTATGGGATAGATCTGAATATTGATCAATCCTGAAGTACTGACAGCCAATCTAATTTCTTGAGGTCCAAGAATGTCAGAACAGTACAGATATCCCCCAAATGTCAGGAGAGTACAGATATCCCCCAAATGTCAGGAGGGTACAGATATCCCCCAAATGTCAGGAGAGTACAGATATCCCCCAAATGTCAGGAGAGTACAGATATCCCCCAAATGTCAGGAGAGTACAGATATCCCCCAAATGTCAGGACAGTACAGATATCCCCCAAATGTCAGGACATTACAGATATCCCCCAAATGTCAGGAGAGTACAGATATCCCCCAAATGTCAGAACAGTACAGATATCCCCCAAATGTCAGGAGAGTACAGATATCCCCCCAAATGTCAGGACAGTACAGATATCCCCCAAATGTCAGGATAGTACAGATATCCCCCAAATGTCAGGACAGTACAGATATCCCCCAAATGTCAGGACAGTACAGATATCCCCCAAATGTCAGGACAGTACAGATATCCCCCAAAATGTCAGGACAGTACAGATATCCCCCAAATGTCAGGAGAGTACAGATATCCCCCAAATGTCAGGACAGGACAGATATCCCCCAAATGTCAGGACAGTACAGATATCCCCCAAATGTCAGGACAGTACAGATATCCCCCAAATGTCAGGACAGTACAGATATCCCCCAAATGTCAGGACGGTACAGATATCCCCCAAATGTCAGAACAGTACAGATATTCCCCAAATGTCAGGACGGTACAGATATCCCCCAATGTCAGGACAGTACAGATATCCCCCAAATGTCAGGACAGTACAGATATCCCCCAAATGTCAGGACAGTACAGATATCCCCCAAATGTCAGAACAGTACAGATATTCCCCAAATGTCAGGACAGTACAGATATCCCCCAAATGTCAGAACAGTACAGATATTCCCCAAATGTCAGGACAGTACAGATATCCCCCAAATGACCCCTTTTTGCAGGGTAGACAGTCAGACGTACTTCATAAGAGGCATGGCGAGTTTTTTGAAGGTGTATTTTTTTTGTCATAATTTTTCGGAAAATTAAAAAATAAAAAAAAATATTTTCACTATAATATATTAATATGAACCGCTATGGATTGAGATTCACTGTTATTAGTGATTTTGAGCGAATTAATTTTTTGGATCTGGTCCTATATAAAGATAATGGTCAAATTTGTACCAAAACTTACTTCAAGGAAGTGGACAAAAACAGCTATATACCTATTTCTAGTGGACATCATCCAAATTGGTTATATAGCACTCCAAAAAGTCAGTTTACCAGATTAAAAAGAAATTGTAGCGCTAACAAAGATTTTTTCGATCAATCTGAGGTGTTAATTGAAAGATTTCTAGAGAAGGGGTATGATAAGACCTTTTTGATTAAAGAGAGAAATTCGATTGGTATTAAAGATAGGGAGACGTTTCTTGGAAATAAAAAGGCTCATTTGGGATTTGAAAATAATGTACCCTTTATTACTAACTATAATATGCAATATAAAAATATTGAACGAATTTTTAAAAAATATTGGCCCATTTTGTTAAAAGATGATATACTAAATAAATTCTTATCTAAAACTCCTAAATTCATTTATAAGAAAAATAAGTCTCTTAGGATGAAATTGGCTCGCAATGTCATCGAACCCCCAAAAAAGTTCGATCTGTTTCCAAATTTAAAGGGTTTTTTTCCTTGTAGGAAGTGTAAAGTATGTAGGACTGTAAAAGTCGGTAGTAATAAAAAAAGAAAGTCATTCTGCTCTTCATTTTCCAAAAAGAATATGATATTAAATCCCTGATTACATGTAATTCTACACATGTGATTTATGTTTTAGAATGTCCATGTCATTTGAGATATATTGGGAGAACTGGGAGATGTTTAAAAACAAGAATAGGCGAACATATAAGAAACATAGTAAAAGGATTTGATAAACATAGTGTTTCCAAACATTTTAAATTGGTACATAATTGTGATCCGAGCTTACTTACCTTTTATGGGTTTGAGATGGTAAAACCCCATTGGAGGGGCTCGGATTTGGTTAATGAGATCTCCAAAAAAGAGACGTTTTGGATTTATGAATTAAATTCCTTGCAACCATTCGGGTTAAATGTCGATATAGATTTGAATTGTTTTCTCACAAAATTTTTAAATTTTAATTTTTATGCTTTTTAAGTATATTTTCATATAGGCAACTGTTTAAAGATGATATATGGAAGATTGTGTGCTTTTTATACAATTTCTGCATTATTTTTGTATTATCACTAGAGTTCCCCTTTATTTGTGCTTAATGTGTTACTGGCCCTTTAAGTTCCCTTTTTGAAACACAGTCTTAGAGGGTACTGGCCCGTTAATGTATTTATTTATTTAATTTATTTACTATCATTGTTTTATTTAAATTTCTTTTTATTTTTTCCCTTGTTTTAAAGTTTTTTGCTTGTGATGGCAAATATATTGGATATATTGTATACTTTTTGTGGACTTCTGTCATCCTTGGGGCGGCTTGCTTTGCTTGATTCCCCATTGATGTCAGCTGTTCGTTTCCTGTGAGTGTATATTTAATGAGGTTGAGACGTCTCACATCTATCCGCTCCGTGAGGACGTCGATGACGAAACGCGTAGGGCGGAGCTTGATTGATGTGATGTCATTACGTTTTTGACTGCCAGCTATTGCACATGTGCTGAGTAGTCAGGCTCGTTTATGTGATTGCTGTTATGCTGTTGATGCTGGTGTCGGCTGGGACACCTCTTGAGTAAGTGCAATGAGTATCTAATAAAGGAATTGGTTTTTATAATATTGCACCATGAAGTCTTTCTGTTTCTCTCGAGTGCTTGGCATTTTCCCCCATGGATACGTTTGAAGGTGGTCCTTTTTCTATTGGAGAAGTGGATTTTCGATTAACTACAAAGTTTTTCGTCCTGTTATTTCGATCGATGAGGATCGGTGTGTTGAGAGCTTCCGTTTCTGAAGATATTTTTATGGATGATCTGCCATTATATTATCAAGGTTTTTTGGTGAAATTTTTTTATATTGAGACACTTTTTTTATATTGAGACACTCCTTTTGCACAAAAGTTTTTTTGCACCTAAAAAGTTTTTTATATTTTCTGTGGTATTGGTATATATATATATTTTTGGACTTATGATTTGATGATTTCTTTATATATATTTATATATATTTACTAGCGCAAATTATTTATTCTCATTATAAATATTATTTCTGTTATTAATATTATTATCATGATAGTTGTGGATATTGTTGGAATTATTATTATCATTGCTATAAATAATATTAGTATCAGAATTATCACGCCAATACTAAGGAGGCGAAGCAGCCATGTTGGATATTGCGTTGGCTGGGAATCGAACCCAGGTCAGCTGCTTGGAAAGCAGCCATGCTAACCACTACACCACCAACGCGAGGTTGCATGTTTTTGAAGTGTGGGAGGAAACCGGAGTACCCGGAGGAAACCCACGCAGGCACAGGGAGAACATGCATACTCCATGCAGATAGGGTCCTGCTCAGGATATGAACCAAGGACCCCAGTGCTGCAAGGCTAACCAATAAGCCTCTGTGCTGCCCATATTTTGGCCTCTGATGTATAAGGCCCGCCCCCGCTGAGCGGGGTAAATCAGTGATGTCCAGTAGAGATTAGAGATGATGTCTTCAGCTGTACATTATTGGCTGGACGGGTTCGGGGATGTCGTCCATCTTATTTCCCACATGAGTGTCCTGTCTGTGAACATGAGGAGAACTCTTTGTGTGAGATGTTGGTCTGTGGAGCGGCCATGTGAAGAACGCTTCGTGCTCATGTCTTCTGATGGTGAAGGTCTCCTCTGTGCCCCCAACCTGACCCTTAGACAACCTCATATAGGACGTCGCTGGTAGTCAGAGTTCTCATTGGCCCCAGCAGAAAAGGCCTCAAGCTGGGATGACTCCCTCCCACCTCTGAAGCCAAGAAGCGTTCCTGTCGTTTCTCTGAGACTTCAACCTCCAAGGCCAGACTTAAGCCAGGGGCCCAGTTCAGTCACAATCCTGGGGCTCCTAATACCAAACCTACAAATTCTATCAAACATCCTAAGGGGAAGCCGCCATTTCCCAAAGTGGAGGGACATCTGTTGGCCTTTGGGGTCACCTGTTCAGGGTCAGCAGACATCTCAGATGCTCCGGTAAGAGACGTGGTGCCCAGAGGCTACAGGCTGGAGTTCCACTCCCTGCCCCCACCACGCTCTAGTTGCCTTTGTCCCCGCATAGACTACTGGTCCTCCATGCTGCTCCTGCAGATCTTTTTGTTCTTTTTTTTTATTTCATGGCTTTCAAACTAACTGCACCCGTGCAGCTTAGTACAGAATTTCATCAATGTCAGGATGACTGAACTCCCACGCCTGCGTGAGATTGAAGTCACCTTGGCCCAGCCAATTAAAATGGCTGGAGATTAGTACCCAAGAGCCGCCTGGCTGAAGATGTCAATGGCTGGTGGGGAGCTCCGGTACACCTCAGCACTGGAGCCAAGAAAAGAACAGTTCTGCTTTAAGACCAATGGAGGGCCTTTTTGTTTGGTCTTCGCTTCTTCCGTCGCCGCAATAATTTCTGTAGGATAGAACGGGCGGTATCGCTAGGAATTGCTCCTCTGGATTGGACACTGGGATGGACAGTCATGGTTGTCCATTCTCGCCTATTGCCAGAACTCGATCGTAGGATCATGTCTTTTGTTGGAAAGACGCCAGAAGTCGTTGATGGTAAAGTGTTATCTAATGCTGGAAAGAGTAAACCTCTTGTTGATGTGCTGGAAGGATGAACACGGATGGGATCCCTGGGAGGTGCGACGCTGGGAATGGGAAAGTCAGCCTCGTGCACAGCACTGTCCGCACTTGCAGCTGCAATTTTGACACTTGTTCGGAGAACGTCCATCAGTAGTGGAAAGTATTTTCTTTCCTTGATCTTCAGTTTTGCCTTGCGCTTCTTCATTTGCCGGCGTAGGTGAGCACGGATGTCATCCCTGGGAGGTGGGACGCTGGGAATGGGAAGGTCAGTCTCTTCCATACGAAAGTCAGCCTGGTCCGTAGTGATGTCTGTTGTTACATCGATGTCAATCGTCGGTGGGTTGATGTTGCTTTTCGTTGGTTGGATCCATTGGTGAAATGGCTTGAAATATTTTAGGAACATTACCAGCAGCAAGATGATAAATCCCAACAAGCATTCTGATTGGTGCTCAGCAACAGTATTTATAAGCATGGGTAGCACTGTGTTCCCTAAGGCTGCCCACCCATTGGACCAGACTGACTGGAGCTCAGCAACCATCCATTGGTAGCAGTCAGTGGCATTTATAAGCATGGGTGGGGCTGTGTTCTCTGAGGTTGGCCCCTCGCTGTACCAGACATCGAGTAGTTGATAAAAGAATTCAATCAGCTCCAGGAACATCAAATATTGTGCTAATATTGTGGCCAGATGATTCCTGCGCAGGATGTACCTCAGAATGAGAACACTTATCAGGACTGTCCCCTTATACCAGAATGGAATGGTGGCCAGTAGTGAAAACCAACTGATGGGTCCTGGGGACTCGTTTTCCAATTCTCTGACCTTTTCCTGCTCCAGTTCTTCCATCATCTTCATGGTCCTCCCCTCCTCCATGCGTATATCTGGGGAGTCTTTGATGAAATATCGGTGTTCCTCCATCATCTTCATGCTCCCCCCCTCCATGCGGATATCTGGGGAGTCTTTGATGAAATTTCTTTGTTCCTCCATAATCTTCATATCATTGTCCTTGTCCATGCCGGTCTTTGTGGAGTCTTTGATGTCCTTCCTGTGTACTCCCCAAGGGAGCAACAGGATAACAATCGCGGCAAAGATTCTGCACATTTTTGTTTGTTTTTTTTTAGAAAAAAAACAGGAGCTCTGTAAGGAAGCAGCTGTCTCTGGTGAGAGAAAACAGCAACTGAGGACTCACAGTGAGGGAGGTCATGTGACCACAGTGCGGGGGGCGGGGTTTATGTGTGACCAATCAGCAGCCTCTGTTCAGTCTGCTTTACTCTGATTGGCTCATCTGGGATCCAGTCTGTTTACAGTGCAAAGTCACAGTGAGGGGGGCGGAGTTTATGTGTGACCAATCAGCAGCCTCTGTTCAGCCTGCTTTACTCTGATTGGCTCATCTGGGATCCAGCCCAGGCGGCTTTGGATTGGATGTTGGGATGTAGAGCAGATCTGGATTGGATCCTATTATATAACATTGATACCATTTCCCTGTATTTATAATATAGACGCCTCTGTTTATATTCATACAATGTTATTATAATGTCATTTTATTTATTTTACTGTATTAATAGGATTGTAATGATTGATATGAATTGTAATATAAACAATAATGGGTGTAATATTAATAATCCCAATAATTATAATACAATAAAGCTGTTCTGTGTATTTGGATGACAGAAATCTCCTGGCCATTCTCTGTGCTGACATTTCCCTGATGTAATGCACACAGGAGCCGCTAGAGGGCAGCAACACTCAGCTCCTCCTGTAGTGTCCCATCACCATAGATTTCCTCCTGGAAGACCCATCACCATGGAGACCAGGCAGGAAGTGATCGGTGTTTTCATGGTGTCTGGAGGGGAAGTTGGGGAAGCTGCGCCCCGGGGTGGCCGGGAAGGGGAAGTGCTGGGGGAAGGGAGACACTGGGGGGGGGGGGGGGGGTCAGCCCCCAATATTATTATGGGTAATAAGATGTGTAATCATATATAATGTTATAGTGATACATCGTCATAACTCCTCTGATAGTCACACTTATTGTTATCATTAACCATCACCGCTATACCCCCCCCCATCATCACTATACCCCCCCATCATCGCTATACCCCCCCATCATCACTATACCCCCCCCATCATCACTATACCCCCCCATCATCACTATACCCCCCCATCATCACTATACCCCCCCATCATCGCTATACCCCCCCCCATCATCGCTATACCCCCCCCATCACCGCTATACCCCCCCATCATTTCTATACCCCCCCCCATCATCACTATACCCCCCCATCATCGCTATACCCCCCCCATCATTGCTATACCCCCCCATCATCGCTATACCCCCCCCCATCATCACTATACCCCCCCATCATCGCTATACCCCCCCCCATCATCGCTGTACCCCCCCCATCACTACTATACCCCCCCATCATCGCTATACCCCCCATCATCGCTATACCCCCCCATCATCGCTGTACACCCCCCCCCACCATCATCGCTGTACACCCCCCCATCATCGCTGTACACCCCCCCATCATCGCTGTACACCCTCCGCCCCTCATCATCGCTGTACACCCCCCCCATCATCACTGTACACCCCCCCCCATCATCACTGTACACCCCCCCCCACCATGGCTGTACACCCCCCCCCCATGTTTGGGACCCCCTGTATGACCTTTACCGGGGTAATCAGGACGGATGGCGGATGCAATGCTTTACAAGCTGCTAATAAAACAATTATAAATACACATTTTTTTTACCTGCAAAACACGGCATTTATTTATTTATTTCATTGTTTTTTAAGGTGAACTTCTATTGTTGGAGAATATTTCTCTGGCTGTCAGTTTGCATTTGTATCTTCTATGCTGGGAAAAGGTTTCTTTGAGTTGTGATGATTTGGTTTGTGATTATGATGGGTCACCATTGTGAACTAACCATCCGTTTTACTCTTCTAGAAGATCAGGAAATATTCCCGGACACATTCCTTGCTGACCCCCCAACATTAATAAAAGGGGGCGTTCAGAAGAGGGCGACAGACCCCAGTGTAGCCGAAGGGATGATGGCGCGCCCCCTGTCTTCTCTGACAGCCAATGGTGAGTTCACATGGGGAATGCCCTTCATCACTGAGCTGACAACACTGTCTCTGCTGCACTGAAATCCCAAGCAGTGTTGTCAGCCCCGGCCAGTTCTTCTCTGTATTACTAATAGCGTGTTAGGAGGCCTGGATCCCAAATGGGAAAACAGATTTGATGAAGAGAGGCAGCTCTGTAATGTGGGGTATCCCTGAGGGTCCCCAGAAAAGTGTCCAAGGATGAGATTGCCCCCGGATAGTGTACGTCCAGTAAATGTTTATCAAATGTTACTTCAACTTTAAAGGATAAATGTAAAGGTGTACAACCCCCCCTCCCATCCCCCGATACCTGCTGTACAACCCCCCCTCCCATCCCCCGATACCTGCTGTACAACCCCCCCTCCCATCCCCCGATACCTGCTGTACAACCCCCCTCCCATCCCCCGATACCTGCTGTACTTACCTTTGGGGTGGGAGCTGTCAGGGCTCCCACAGGTGACCCAGTAGTCCAGGGATTCTCTGGGCAGCACTTCCTGGAAGGAGCAGATGGATTCTGATTGCTCGGCGCTGTCACAGGGAGTCTATCTGGTCCGTCTTGTGAGCGCTGCACAGAAAAGAGCGGATATTTCACATTCCCTGACCACTGGACCTGCTGAAGAAACCCTGACAACTCAGGATGGCCAGAAGTAAGTACAGAGGGACCTGGGGGGGGGGGGGGTACGGTGTTCATACACCCTCTGCACTGCATTTGTATTGTGGAGCTCACGGTGAGCTGACTATCTTCTACCCCCTCTGCTATGATATGTCCCCCCCCCCCCCATGTATGTAGGATGGCATCGGTCTTGGGCAAGCGCATGGTGCTGAAATCAGCGCCATCCATCAACTCTCATCCATTCTTCTTCAAAACATCACGGTCAGACAGCGGTGGGGGGGGATAGAGGGGCGTGCTGTCAACCACGCTAGCCCCCAGTCTACAGCACATGTAATACATACATGCACTCTGTCACCTAGAGCTCAGGATGAAATACACATTATAGATTCTCCTTTGAAGCTGGACTCCAGGTATGAAAAGAACATCAATGAATCCTCATAATCTCCTGTACAGCAGAGCTCAGGCTGGGAGATGGAGGAGCATCAGAGGGAACCAATAGGAATAGATAGGATTTGTGGTGGTTTTTGCCCATGTGATTGGTTCTGGCCTCTTTCACATGACCGTTCCAATCAGGTCCACCTGTCCGTTTTTGGATTTGGCTAAACAGGCCAGACTTCCCTCCCCACCTCCATCAATGAGACTTTCCTCCCCACCTCCATCAATGAGACTTCCCTCCGCACCTCCATCAATGAGACTTCCCTCCCCACCTCCATCAATGAGACTTTCCTCCTCACATCCACCAATGAGCCCCCACTGGGTTGTTTTCTTTTTGTGCTAAAAAGATTGGGGAAAAAAAACCAAACCGTTTTCTTTGTTCTGTTATACAATTTTGCACATTCTCCTCCAGGTTCCTGATGCCTCTCCAGTCGCCGTCATCTCGTCCAGCGTGCCCGCCAGTACTGGGGTGCACTTACCTGCGGGCGCCGTAGTTACTTTGGCTCCGCCCCCAGACATCATCGGGATGAAGGACAGCGGAGGAGATGTAAGTCCCTGATTTCAGTCTTCTGCTTCATTCTGCCTCAAGTATTCAGGGAAAGGGAAAAGCTGTCACTTTGTAACAGGTTCTCTTTCTAGCCCCGCCTCCTCTGCGGCTCTTTTTGTATAAACGGTTTGGTTAGGAAGGGAAGGATTACCATACACTTACAGATCTAAAGCCAGCGAGTTATAGAGGAAATAATGCAGCATGCAGACCTTTTACTAAAGCGCAACTCCACCAAAAAGGGGAAATTTCGCCTTAAAGTGACATCAACCACTTGCCTACCGGGCACTTTTACCCCCTTCCTGCCCAGGCCAGATGTCACACTTTGAATAACAATCGCACGGTCATGCAACATTGCATCCAAACTAAATTTATAGCTTTTTTTTTAGACAAACAGAGATTTCTTTTGTTGGTATTTAATCAGCACTGGGGGGGGGGAGGGGGGGTTAATTTATGTTAAACAAACGATGAAAGACCAAACATTTTGAAAAAAAACAAATTTTTGTTTAGTTTCTGTTATAAAGTTTTGTAAATAGGTGATTTTTCTCCTTCACTGATGAGGCGGCACTGATGGGAATTGATTGGCGGCACTGACAACCAGCACTGATGGGCACTGACAGCCAGCACTGATGGGCACTGATAGTCAGCAATGATGGATATTGATGAGGCACTGATGAGACTTATCCAATATGTGGCACTGATAGGCAGCACTGATGGGCACTGATAGATAGCACTGATGGGTACAGACAGGCATCAATGATGGACAATGAAATTCATCACTGATAAGCAATGTACTGATGAGCACTGACCACTAGCACTGATGGGTACTGATAGCCAGCACTGATGGTCACTGACCACTAGCACTGATGGGCACTGATAGCCATCACTGATGGGCACCCATACAAAGCACTGATGGGCAGTGAGCACTAGCACTGATGGGTACTGATAGCCATTACTAATGGGCACTGATAGCCTGTACTGATGGTCACTGACCGCTAGCACTGATGGGCACTGATAGCCAGCACTGATGGGCACTGATGGGCACTGACCACTAGCACTGATGGGTACTGACCACTAGCACTGATGGGTACTGATAGCCATCACTGATGGGCACCCATACAAAGCACTGATGGGCAGTGACCACTAGCACTGATGGGCACTGATAGCCAGCACTGATGGGCACCCATACAAAGCACTGATGGGCACTGATGGGGCTACACTGATAATTAGTGCCCTGATGATCAGTGTATTTGTCCCCTCTGAGAAATGCCGCTTCCCAGCTCTCCTCTCCTCATGTGCTGTGAGCGGGAGGAGAGGACTGCCGATATCCAGCATTTCTGATTTACACTGATCGGCTGTGATTGGGCACAGCTGACCACATGGTAAAAGGCTGCTCTGATTGGCCCTTTCCTGGACATATGATCAGCTGTGGCTGAAGGACACAGCGATCAAAGATCGCGCTTGGGGGGGGGGGGGGGGGGCGTAGTTCTGGGAGGACGTCCATGGATGCCCTCTGAAAACTTCTCATGTCAACCCAAAACCCAAAAACCTGTCCTGAATGTCCTTCCTCCCCTTCCAAGTATATCAGCCATGGGGGGGGGGGTCATGGTTTTACCACCCCCCATACTGCTTGGATGGAAGGGGCTGTACACATGCTTTGCGGATGCAGCAGAGATGATACCCTCTGTCACATTTGCCATCGGTACTGCTGAGTGTGAATGGGACCCGTCACAACTGCCCTGCATCCATGTACAATGCATGTGGTTGCTGCTCGGGGGCGGGGACTTTACAGGATTATATCACTTAGTGAGAAGGTGACTTCTCATCTCCCAGCTGCCTGTCAATTGCCCTCTGAAAAGAGATCCAACGGTGATCACTGTTAGAGGGCAATGCGGGTATAAAGAGCCCTTCCTCTGGCTGTGTGCAGAGATCTGCCCATGTGTATGTCAGAGGATTCCCGGCTCTGGAAACCTATACAATGTTCTTTTATACTTGGAGATGTAAACGGCTTGTTACTGAAAGAGCCTTTACATGGTTAGTAAAAGAACTTCCTTCCCTATGAACAGCGAACCCCACCTGTGAACGGACTTCATGATCCAATCAATATTTGTCTGCAGACGTAACGACGTTCAATATATAAATGTATTCTTCTATAAATCCCCGCTCCGCGCTTCTACTGTGCAAGACTGGAGGGGGGCCGGAGGGGGGATTTATTGTACCGTCATTGGTTATAATGTATGAGAAATCTACGTTTCATTGTATTTGCTTCTCACCTACAAATAAAAAAATATATATTTTCTGGCGTATAAGACTACTTGTTATACTTGAAAATATACCCCAAAAATTGGGGGTGGTCTGATACGCGGGGTATAAAATGTGACCCTTGAGTTTGTTTGGGTCAGGCTGGCTGAATGCAGTAATGTCCATACAGAACACCGCGCTGAGCCAAGCTGGCTGAAAACAAATGTCCCTGTGAGAGATGAATCTGTCAGCCCGCTGGATGTGCCGTATATACAGGATTCTGCGCTGAGCCAAGCGGGTTCAAAACGTAGCGGTACGTCCCGACTGTAATCAGTCCGCTGGATGTGTGTATGTACGGTAGTTGCAGCTACATACAGTATACACTGGGCCAATCACAGCAAGCGATGTATTCTACTAATGAATACAAAGGCTGCTTGGATTGGCTGAGTCAGAGAGGTGGGCTGATGTCACAACCCAGCCAATCCCAGCAGGCTTTGTATTCATTAGTCCAACACTGAGCATGGGCCCCCCCATATCCAATATACACCCTACTTCTATATACAAAGCGCTATATACATCTGACACACCGCACATATATACTGTATACAGGACACCCCCCATATATATACTGTATACAGGACACCCCCCATATATATAGTATACAGGACACACCCCATATATATACTGTATACAGGACACACCCCACATATATATAGTATACAGGACACCCCCCATATATATACTGTATACAGGACACACCGCACATATATATACTGTATACAGGACACACCCCACATATATATAGTATACAGGACACCCCCCATATATATACTGTATACAGGACACACCCCATATATATACTGTATACAGGACACACCGCACATATATATACTGTATACAGGACACACCCCACATATATATAGTATACAGGACACCCCCCATATATATACTGTATACAGGACACACCGCACATATATATACTGTATACAGGACACCCCCATATATATATACTGTATACAGGACACACCCCTCATATATACCGTATACAGGACACACCCCACATATATACTGTATACAGGACACACCCCTCATATATACCGTATACAGGACACACCCCACATATATACTGTATACAGGACACACCTCACATATATACCGTATACAGGACACACCTCACATATATACCGTATACAGGACACACCTCACATATATACCGTATACAGGACACACCCCTCATATATACTGTATACAGGACACACCACACATATATACCGTATACAGGACACACCCCACATATATACCGTATACAGGACACACCCCACATATATACCGTATACAGGACACACCCCACATATATACTGTATACAGGACACACCCCACATATATACCGTATACAGGACACACCCCACATATATACCGTATACAGGACACACCCCACATATATACTGTATACAGGACACACCCCTCATATATACCGTATACAGGACACACCCCACATATATACTGTATACAGGACACACCCCACATATATACTGTATACAGGACACACCTCACATATATACCGTATACAGGACACACCCCACATATATACTGTATACAGGACACACCCCTCATATATACCGTATACAGGACACACCCCACATATATACTGTATACGGGACACACCCCTCATATATACCGTATACAGGACACACCCCACATATATACTGTATACAGGACACACCGCACATATATATAGTATACAGGACACCCCCATATATATATACTGTATACAGGACACACCCCTCATATATACCGTATACAGGACACACCGCACATATATACTGTATACAGGACACACCCCTCATATATACCGTATACAGGACACACCCCACATATATACTGTATACAGGACACACCCCACATATATACTGTATACAGGACACACCTCACATATATACCGTATACAGGACACACCCCACATATATACTGTATACAGGACACACCCCTCATATATACCGTATACAGGACACACCCCACATATATACTGTATACGGGACACACCCCACATATATACTGTATACAGGACACACCGCACATATATATAGTATACAGGACACCCCCATATATATATACTGTATACAGGACACACCCCTCATATATACCGTATACAGGACACACCCCACATATATACTGTATACAGGACACATCCCACATATATACCGTATACAGGACACACCACACATATATACTGTATACAGGACACACCTCACATATATACTGTATACAGGACACACCCCTCATATATACTGTATACAGGACACACCCCACATATATACTGTATACAGGACACACCTCACATATATACCGTATACAGGACACACCCCACATATATACTGTATACAGGACACACCCCTCATATATACCGTATACAGGACACACCCCACATATATACTGTATACGGGACACACCCCACATATATACTGTATACAGGACACACCCCTCATATATACCGTATACAGGACACACCGCTCATATATACCGTATACAGGACACACCCCACATATATACTGTGTACAGGACACACCGCACATATATACCGTATACAGGACACACCCCTCATATATACCGTATACAGGACACACCACTCATATATACTGTATACAGGACACACCCCACATATATACTGTATACAGGACACATCCCTCATATATACAGGACACACCCCACATATATACTGTATACAGGACACACCCCACATATATACAGGACACACCCCACATATATACTGTATACAGGACACACCCCTCATATATACTGTATACAGGACACACCGCACATATATTCTGTATACAGGACACACCCCACATATATACTGTATACAGGACACACCCCACATATATACTGTATACAGGACACACCCCACATATATACTGTATACAGGACACACCCCACATATATACTGTATACAGGACACACCCCTCATATATACCGTATACAGGACACACCCCTCATATATACTGTATACAGGACACACCCCACATATATATACTGTATACAGGACACACCGCTCATATATACCGTATACAGGACACACCCCACATATATACTGTATACAGGACACACCTCACATATATACTGTATACAGGACACACCCCACATATATATACTGTATACAGGACACACCCCACATATATACTGTATACAGGACACACCCCACATATATACCATATACAGGACACACCCCACATATATACTGTATACAGGACACACCCCACATATATATACTGTATACAGGACACACCCCACATATATACCGTATACAGGACACACCCCACATATATACCGTATACAGGACACACCCCACATATATACTGTATACAGGACACACCCCACATATATACCGTATACAGGACACACCCCACATATATACCGTATACAGGACACACCCCACATATATACTGTATACAGGACACACCCCACATATATATACTGTATACAGGACACCCCCCATATATATACTGTATACAGGACATACCCCACATATATACTGTATACAGGACACACCCCACATATATACCGTATACAGGACACACCCCACATATATACCGTATACAGGACACACCCCACATATATACCGTATACAGGACACACCCCACATATATATACTGTATACAGGACACACCCCACATATATACTATATACAGGACACACGTCACATATATACCGTATACAGGACACACCCCACATATATACTGTATACAGGACACACCCCACATGTATACCGTATACAGGACACACCCCACATATATACCGTATACAGGACACACCCCTCATATATACTGTATACAGGACACACCCCACATATATACTGTATACAGGACACACCCCTCATATATACTGTATACAGGACACACCTCACATATATACTGTATACAGGACACACCCCTCATATATACTGTATACAGGACACACCCCACATATATACTGTATACAGGACACACCCCTCATATATATACTGTATACAGGACACACCCCACATATATACTGTATACAGGACACACCCCACATATATACTGTATACAGGACACACCCCTCATATATACTGTATACAGGACACACCCCACATATATACTGTATACAGGACACACCTCACATATATACCGTATACAGGACACACCCCACATATATACCGTATACAGGACACACCTCACATATATACCGTATACAGGACACACCCCACATATATACCGTATACAGGACACACCCCACATATATACCGTATACAGGACACACCCCACATATATACCGTATACAGGACACACCCCTCATATATACTGTATACAGGACACACCCCTCATATATACCGTATACAGGACACACAATACATATATACCGTATACAGGACACACCTCACATATATACCGTATACAGGACACACCTCACATATACACCGTATACAGGACACACCCCACATATATACCGTATACAGGACACACCCCACATATATACTGTATACAGGACACACCACACATATATACTTTATACAGGACACACCACACATATATACTGTATACAGGACACACCCCTCATATATACTGTATACAGGACACACCGCACATATATACCGTATACAGGACACACCCCTCATATATACCGTATACAGGACACACCTCACATATATACTGTATACAGGACACACCCCTCATATATACCGTATACAGGACACACCCCACATATATACTGTATACGGGACACACCCCACATATATACTGTATACAGGACACACCGCACATATATATAGTATACAGGACACCCCCATATATATATACTGTATACAGGACACACCCCTCATATATACCGTATACAGGACACACCCCACATATATACTGTATACAGGACACATCCCACATATATACCGTATACAGGACACACCACACATATATACTGTATACAGGACACACCTCACATATATACTGTATACAGGACACACCCCTCATATATACTGTATACAGGACACACCCCACATATATACTGTATACAGGACACACCTCACATATATACCGTATACAGGACACACCCCACATATATACTGTATACAGGACACACCCCTCATATATACCGTATACAGGACACACCCCACATATATACTGTATACGGGACACACCCCACATATATACTGTATACAGGACACACCCCTCATATATACCGTATACAGGACACACCGCTCATATATACCGTATACAGGACACACCCCACATATATACTGTGTACAGGACACACCGCACATATATACCGTATACAGGACACACCCCTCATATATACCGTATACAGGACACACCACTCATATATACTGTATACAGGACACACCCCACATATATACTGTATACAGGACACATCCCTCATATATACAGGACACACCCCACATATATACTGTATACAGGACACACCCCACATATATACAGGACACACCCCACATATATACTGTATACAGGACACACCCCTCATATATACTGTATACAGGACACACCGCACATATATTCTGTATACAGGACACACCCCACATATATACTGTATACAGGACACACCCCACATATATACTGTATACAGGACACACCCCACATATATACTGTATACAGGACACACCCCACATATATACTGTATACAGGACACACCCCTCATATATACCGTATACAGGACACACCCCTCATATATACTGTATACAGGACACACCCCACATATATACTGTATACAGGACACACCCCACATATATACTGTATACAGGACACACCCCACATATATACTGTATACAGGACACAACCCACATATATACCGTATACAGGACACACCCCACATATATACTGTATACAGGACACACCGCTCATATATACCGTATACAGGACACACCCCACATATATACTGTATACAGGACACACCTCACATATATACTGTATACAGGACACACCCCACATATATATACTGTATACAGGACACACCCCACATATATACTGTATACAGGACACACCCCACATATATACCATATACAGGACACACCCCACATATATACTGTATACAGGACACACCCCACATATATATACTGTATACAGGACACACCCCACATATATACCGTATACAGGACACACCCCACATATATACCGTATACAGGACACACCCCACATATATACTGTATACAGGACACACCCCACATATATACCGTATACAGGACACACCCCACATATATACCGTATACAGGACACACCCCACATATATACTGTATACAGGACACACCCCACATATATATACTGTATACAGGACACCCCCCATATATATACTGTATACAGGACATACCCCACATATATACTGTATACAGGACACACCCCACATATATACCGTATACAGGACACACCCCACATATATACCGTATACAGGACACACCCCACATATATACCGTATACAGGACACACCCCACATATATACCGTATACAGGACACACCCCACATATATATACTGTATACAGGACACACCCCACATATATACTATATACAGGACACACGTCACATATATACCGTATACAGGACACACCCCACATATATACTGTATACAGGACACACCCCACATGTATACCGTATACAGGACACACCCCACATATATACCGTATACAGGACACACCCCTCATATATACTGTATACAGGACACACCCCACATATATACTGTATACAGGACACACCCCTCATATATACTGTATACAGGACACACCTCACATATATACTGTATACAGGACACACCCCTCATATATACTGTATACAGGACACACCCCACATATATACTGTATACAGGACACACCCCTCATATATATACTGTATACAGGACACACCCCACATATATACTGTATACAGGACACACCCCACATATATACTGTATACAGGACACACCCCTCATATATACTGTATACAGGACACACCCCACATATATACTGTATACAGGACACACCTCACATATATACCGTATACAGGACACACCCCACATATATACCGTATACAGGACACACCTCACATATATACCGTATACAGGACACACCCCACATATATACCGTATACAGGACACACCCCACATATATACCGTATACAGGACACACCCCTCATATATACTGTATACAGGACACACCCCTCATATATACCGTATACAGGACACAAAATACATATATACCGTATACAGGACACACCTCACATATATACCGTATACAGGACACACCTCACATATACACCGTATACAGGACACACCCCACATATATACCGTATACAGGACACACCCCACATATATACCGTATACAGGACACACCACACATATATACTTTATACAGGACACACCACACATATATACTGTATACAGGACACACCCCTCATATATACTGTATACAGGACACACCGCACATATATACCGTATACAGGACACACCCCTCATATATACCGTATACAGGACACACCCCTCATATATACCGTATACAGGACACACCCCTCATATATACCGTATACAGGACACACCCCTCATATATACCGTATACAGGACACACCCCACATATATACCGTATACAGGACACACCTCACATATATACCGTATACAGGACACACCGCACATATATACCGTATACAGGACACACCCCACATATATACCGTATACAGGACACACGTCACATATATACCGTATACAGGACACACCCCTCATATATACTGTATACAGGACACACCCCTCATATATATTGTATACAGGACACACCCCTCATATATACCGTATACAGGACACACCCCACATATATACTGTATACAGGACACACCCCTCATATATACCGTATACAGGACACACCCCTCATATATATTGTATACAGGACACACCCCTCATATATACCGTATACAGGACACACCCCACATATATACTGTATACAGGACACACCCCTCATATATACCGTATACAGGACACACCCCTCATATATACTGTATACAGGACACACCCCTCATATATACTGTATACAGGACACACCCCACATATATACCGTATACAGGACACACCACACATATATACCGTATACAGGACACACCCCTCATATATACCGTATACAGGACACACCCCTCATATATACCGTATACAGGACACACCCCACATATATACCGTATACAGGACACACCTCACATATATACCGTATACAGGACACACCTCACATATATACCGTATACAGGACACACCTCACATATATACTGTATACAGGACACACCCCTCATATATACTGTATACAGGACACACCACACATATATACTGTATACAGGACACACCCCTCATATATACTGTATACAGGACACACCCCACATATATACTGTATACAGGACACACCCCACATATATACCGTATACAGGACACACCCCTCATATATACAGGACACACCCCACATATATACTGTATACAGGACACACCCCACATATATACAGGACACACCCCACATATATACCGTATACAGGACACACCCCTCATATATACTGTATACAGGACACACCCCACATATATACTGTATACAGGACACACCGCACATATATACTGTATACAGGACACACCGCACATATATTCTGTATACAGGACACATCCCTCATATATACAGGACACACCCCACATATATACTGTATACAGGACACACCCCACATATATACTGTATACATGACACAACCCACATATATACCGTATACAGGACACACCCCACATATATACCGTATACAGGACACACCCCACATATATACCGTATACAGGACACACCCCACATATATATACTGTATACAGGACACACCCCACATATATACTATATACAGGACACACGTCACATATATACCGTATACAGGACACACCCCACATATATACTGTATACAGGACACACCCCACATGTATACCGTATACAGGACACACCCCACATATATACCGTATACAGGACACACCCCTCATATATACTGTATACAGGACACACCCCACATATATACTGTATACAGGACACACCCCTCATATATACTGTATACAGGACACACCTCACATATATACTGTATACAGGACACACCCCTCATATATACTGTATACAGGACACACCCCACATATATACTGTATACAGGACACACCCCTCATATATATACTGTATACAGGACACACCCCACATATATACTGTATACAGGACACACCCCACATATATACTGTATACAGGACACACCCCTCATATATACTGTATACAGGACACACCCCACATATATACTGTATACAGGACACACCTCACATATATACCGTATACAGGACACACCCCACATATATACCGTATACAGGACACACCTCACATATATACCGTATACAGGACACACCCCACATATATACCGTATACAGGACACACCCCACATATATACCGTATACAGGACACACCCCACATATATACCGTATACAGGACACACCCCTCATATATACTGTATACAGGACACACCCCTCATATATACCGTATACAGGACACACAATACATATATACCGTATACAGGACACACCTCACATATATACCGTATACAGGACACACCTCACATATACACCGTATACAGGACACACCCCACATATATACCGTATACAGGACACACCCCACATATATACTGTATACAGGACACACCACACATATATACTTTATACAGGACACACCACACATATATACTGTATACAGGACACACCCCTCATATATACTGTATACAGGACACACCGCACATATATACCGTATACAGGACACACCCCTCATATATACCGTATACAGGACACACCTCACATATATACTGTATACAGGACACACCCCTCATATATACCGTATACAGGACACACCCCACATATATACTGTATACGGGACACACCCCACATATATACTGTATACAGGACACACCGCACATATATATAGTATACAGGACACCCCCATATATATATACTGTATACAGGACACACCCCTCATATATACCGTATACAGGACACACCCCACATATATACTGTATACAGGACACATCCCACATATATACCGTATACAGGACACACCACACATATATACTGTATACAGGACACACCTCACATATATACTGTATACAGGACACACCCCTCATATATACTGTATACAGGACACACCCCACATATATACTGTATACAGGACACACCTCACATATATACCGTATACAGGACACACCCCACATATATACTGTATACAGGACACACCCCTCATATATACCGTATACAGGACACACCCCACATATATACTGTATACGGGACACACCCCACATATATACTGTATACAGGACACACCCCTCATATATACCGTATACAGGACACACCGCTCATATATACCGTATACAGGACACACCCCACATATATACTGTGTACAGGACACACCGCACATATATACCGTATACAGGACACACCCCTCATATATACCGTATACAGGACACACCACTCATATATACTGTATACAGGACACACCCCACATATATACTGTATACAGGACACATCCCTCATATATACAGGACACACCCCACATATATACTGTATACAGGACACACCCCACATATATACAGGACACACCCCACATATATACTGTATACAGGACACACCCCTCATATATACTGTATACAGGACACACCGCACATATATTCTGTATACAGGACACACCCCACATATATACTGTATACAGGACACACCCCACATATATACTGTATACAGGACACACCCCACATATATACTGTATACAGGACACACCCCACATATATACTGTATACAGGACACACCCCTCATATATACCGTATACAGGACACACCCCTCATATATACTGTATACAGGACACACCCCACATATATACTGTATACAGGACACACCCCACATATATACTGTATACAGGACACACCCCACATATATACTGTATACAGGACACAACCCACATATATACCGTATACAGGACACACCCCACATATATACTGTATACAGGACACACCGCTCATATATACCGTATACAGGACACACCCCACATATATACTGTATACAGGACACACCTCACATATATACTGTATACAGGACACACCCCACATATATATACTGTATACAGGACACACCCCACATATATACTGTATACAGGACACACCCCACATATATACCATATACAGGACACACCCCACATATATACTGTATACAGGACACACCCCACATATATATACTGTATACAGGACACACCCCACATATATACCGTATACAGGACACACCCCACATATATACCGTATACAGGACACACCCCACATATATACTGTATACAGGACACACCCCACATATATACCGTATACAGGACACACCCCACATATATACCGTATACAGGACACACCCCACATATATACTGTATACAGGACACACCCCACATATATATACTGTATACAGGACACCCCCCATATATATACTGTATACAGGACATACCCCACATATATACTGTATACAGGACACACCCCACATATATACCGTATACAGGACACACCCCACATATATACCGTATACAGGACACACCCCACATATATACCGTATACAGGACACACCCCACATATATACCGTATACAGGACACACCCCACATATATATACTGTATACAGGACACACCCCACATATATACTATATACAGGACACACGTCACATATATACCGTATACAGGACACACCCCACATATATACTGTATACAGGACACACCCCACATGTATACCGTATACAGGACACACCCCACATATATACCGTATACAGGACACACCCCTCATATATACTGTATACAGGACACACCCCACATATATACTGTATACAGGACACACCCCTCATATATACTGTATACAGGACACACCTCACATATATACTGTATACAGGACACACCCCTCATATATACTGTATACAGGACACACCCCACATATATACTGTATACAGGACACACCCCTCATATATATACTGTATACAGGACACACCCCACATATATACTGTATACAGGACACACCCCACATATATACTGTATACAGGACACACCCCTCATATATACTGTATACAGGACACACCCCACATATATACTGTATACAGGACACACCTCACATATATACCGTATACAGGACACACCCCACATATATACCGTATACAGGACACACCTCACATATATACCGTATACAGGACACACCCCACATATATACCGTATACAGGACACACCCCACATATATACCGTATACAGGACACACCCCACATATATACCGTATACAGGACACACCCCTCATATATACTGTATACAGGACACACCCCTCATATATACCGTATACAGGACACAAAATACATATATACCGTATACAGGACACACCTCACATATATACCGTATACAGGACACACCTCACATATACACCGTATACAGGACACACCCCACATATATACCGTATACAGGACACACCCCACATATATACTGTATACAGGACACACCACACATATATACTTTATACAGGACACACCACACATATATACTGTATACAGGACACACCCCTCATATATACTGTATACAGGACACACCGCACATATATACCGTATACAGGACACACCCCTCATATATACCGTATACAGGACACACCCCTCATATATACCGTATACAGGACACACCCCTCATATATACCGTATACAGGACACACCCCTCATATATACCGTATACAGGACACACCCCACATATATACCGTATACAGGACACACCTCACATATATACCGTATACAGGACACACCGCACATATATACCGTATACAGGACACACCCCACATATATACCGTATACAGGACACACGTCACATATATACCGTATACAGGACACACCCCTCATATATACTGTATACAGGACACACCCCTCATATATATTGTATACAGGACACACCCCTCATATATACCGTATACAGGACACACCCCACATATATACTGTATACAGGACACACCCCTCATATATACCGTATACAGGACACACCCCTCATATATATTGTATACAGGACACACCCCTCATATATACCGTATACAGGACACACCCCACATATATACTGTATACAGGACACACCCCTCATATATACCGTATACAGGACACACCCCTCATATATACTGTATACAGGACACACCCCTCATATATACTGTATACAGGACACACCCCACATATATACCGTATACAGGACACACCACACATATATACCGTATACAGGACACACCCCTCATATATACCGTATACAGGACACACCCCTCATATATACCGTATACAGGACACACCCCACATATATACCGTATACAGGACACACCTCACATATATACCGTATACAGGACACACCTCACATATATACCGTATACAGGACACACCTCACATATATACTGTATACAGGACACACCCCTCATATATACTGTATACAGGACACACCACACATATATACTGTATACAGGACACACCCCTCATATATACTGTATACAGGACACACCCCACATATATACTGTATACAGGACACACCCCACATATATACCGTATACAGGACACACCCCTCATATATACAGGACACACCCCACATATATACTGTATACAGGACACACCCCACATATATACAGGACACACCCCACATATATACCGTATACAGGACACACCCCTCATATATACTGTATACAGGACACACCCCACATATATACTGTATACAGGACACACCGCACATATATACTGTATACAGGACACACCGCACATATATTCTGTATACAGGACACATCCCTCATATATACAGGACACACCCCACATATATACTGTATACAGGACACACCCCACATATATACTGTATACATGACACAACCCACATATATACCGTATACAGGACACACCCCACATATATACTGTATACAGGACACACCGCTCATATATACTGTATACAGGACACACCCCTCATATATACTGTATACAGGACACACCCCACATATATACCGTATACAGGACACACCCCACATATATACCGTATACAGGACACACCCCAATTGCGCGGTAATGCAACACTGTACACATATGAAATTTTTATCATTTTTTTGTGACAGATAAAGCTTTATTTTGGTGGTATTTAATCACCTCGGGGTTTTTTATTTTTTCTTAAACAAACCAAAAACCACTGAAAATTTTGAAAAAAAAAAGTTTTTTCTTAGTTTTTGTTATAAATGTTTTAAATAAGTGATTTTTCTCCTTCACTGATGTGCACTAATGAGGCTGCACTGATGGGCACTGATAGGCTGCACTGATGGACACTGGTAGGTGGCACTGCTGGGCATTGACAGGCATCACTGATGGGCACTGATATATGGCACTGATAGGCAGCACTGATAGGCGGCACTGACTGGCACTAATAGGCAGCACTGACTGGCACTAATAGGCAGCACTGACTGGCACTAATAGGCGGCACTGACTGGCACTGACAGGCACTGATAGGCGGCACTGATGAGCACTGATAGGCAGCACTGAGTTGCACTGATAGGTGGTACTGATTGGCAGCACTGATAGGTGGCACTGATTAGCATTGATAAGTGGCGCTGACTGGCACTGATGGATGACACTGAAAAGCAGCTTAGATGGGCACTGATATGTGGCATTGATGTGCACTGGTGTGCACTGATAGGTGGCACTGATAGGCACTGGCACGAGGCACTGAAGGACACTGACAGGTGGCACTGTTGGGGCTACACTGATCATCAGTGCCCTGATGATCAGTGTACAAGTCCCCTCCGCGGAATGCCGATTACCGGCTCTCCGCTCCTCCCCTCTGTCAGCGTGACAGCTCGAGAGGAGAGAAATGCCGATAACCGGCATGTCCCTGTTTACATGTGATCAGCTGTGATTGGACACAGCTGATCACATGACCGAGCCAACATCTTCGGCTCTTTCCGTGATCCGCTGTGTCCGAGGGACACAGCACACCGGCGATCGCCGCGGTGCGCGATCCCTGAGCCGCGCATGCGCAGTGAGAGTGGGAGGACGTCATATGACGTCCTATCAGAACGAGAGAACCGCCTTGCGCCCGTCATTGGACTATATGGTGGGAGGTGCTTAAAGTCCAATGTGTTTTCTGCCTGCTGATGGGAGAGCTGTATACAGAGAATAGACTTGGATAGTCGCTCTTTTATGCGCTCACCTTCCTCAAAGCCTAATATTAGGCTGACATGGCTTCCTGGGAGGAGATGGAATAGATTCCTCTAGGATGGGATGAGTTGATGGCTCTCCTATATACTTCCTGGATGTGACCATGTGTAGGAATGGTGGGATCTCCCTCCTTACACTGCTTGCTCCATCTCCCTATTGTTCCTGGTCATGAAGGGGGGGAAACCCTTGTATGCAGCTGAATGGAGGTTATACTAGAAGATTGTCAGCACCTCATTGAATATATATTGTTACCGGGTATAATCCCTACTACACCATTGGTCTGGGGAAATATTATACAGCCAGTGTTCAAAATAGAGATTCCTTCATCTATAGGGCGCGGCACCCATTTCTAATTGTAACACGTCACCACACATGCAGACGAGAATGTGATTGGGAGCCAGCAAACTTTTTCATAATTAAAATCAACATCTCTGTGAATCACAAGTAAGTTTATATTCATTTTTCCTGGACACCAATACAGTGCTAAAAATAACACTGACACTGTACTAATGGCACTAGGCAGCAAGAGATTGACATCTGGGGGCGATCAAAGGGTTAACTGTGTGCTTTTTGTCTATGTCCTGTGTCTGTGAGCGTCACTGTAATCACACTGCTTTGCATGGCTGTGCTGTTCTCAGCCATCCAAAGCAGTGTACACGATCCGACAGGGAGGAGAAATGTTTTGTTTACAAACAGTTCTCCTCGTCGGAGATCCTCAGCAAACACCCGGCACCGGTGAGTGATAACCGGCCCGCACCTGGTGATTGACAGCCACGACCACCAATGGCGGCGCTTGTAGGGCGCGTACACACCTCTCGTGCGCCCCCTACCACAAATACAATATCACGTGTGTGTGTGTGTGTGTGATTTTGTACACCCGTGTCGCCCTGTAGCAGTATTTCAGCTATGGGGCGGTCGGGAAGCTGTTAACCACTTGACCGCCAGAGGATTTACCCCCCTTAATGACCACGCCTCTTTTTGCTACTCGGCGCTGCACTAATTCAACTGATAATTGCGCGGTCATGCAATGCTGCACCCAAACAAAATTTACGTCCTTTTTTTCACACAAACGGAGCTTTCTTTCGGTGGTATTTGATCACCTGTGCGCTTTTTATTTTTCACGCTATAAACAAAAAAAGACCAAAAAATTTTAAGAAAAACAATATTTTTTACTTTCAGCTATAAAAAATATATAGTAAACTCAAAGTTGGTTATAAATTTAGGCCAAAATGTATTCTGCTCCATGTTTTTGGTAAAAAAATCCCAATAAGTGTATATTGATTGCTTTGTGTGAAGTTATAGCGTCTACAAACTATGGGAGAGATACTGCAATTTACGCCATTTTTCTGCTATACAGCGCTGCGCTAGTTTAACGGACAATTGCGCGGTCATGCAATACGGTACATAAATGAAATTTACATCCTTTTTTTCCCCACAAATTGAGCTTTCTTTCGGTGGTATTTGATCGCCTTAAAAAAAAATGCTGACAATTTTGAGGGAAAAAAGAACAATAATTTGGACTTTTTGCTATAAAACATGTCCAGTAAAAAAAAATGTAAAACAAATTTAGTCATAAATTGCAGCCAAAATGCATTCTGCGACGTCTTTGCTAAAAAAAAAACCCCAATATGCGTAAATTAATTGGTTTACATGAAAGTTATAGCGTTTACAAATGGCGGGAAAGATACTGGGATTTTTAATGGTTTTTTATACTAATAATGGCGGCGATCAGCGACTTATGGCGGCGATCAGCGACTTATGGCAGCGATCAGCGACTTGTGGTGGGACTGCGGCGGACATTCTGACATTGGGGGGTACTGACTTGTTGTCACTGACATCCCCAGTGACACCAATACAGTGATCAGTGCAAAAAAAAACAAAAAAAAAACGGACACTGTACTAATGGCACTGGGGAGGAAGGGGTTAAGTTTATTATTCAGGGAAAGGGTTAACCGTGTGAGGGGGAGTGTTTTACTAGGGGGTGGGGGGGGAGGGGGTAGGGGTGTACTGTGCTGATCAGGAGAGAGAAACTCTTCTGTCCCAATCAGCTTGTCCTGGAGCTGTCAGGGAACTGACAGAAAGCACAGCTACTACAGCCCTGCTCTCTGTCAGCGATTGCCACCGATCGCCGGGACATAGCCGGTAGCGACTGACATCCGCAGCTGTGATCGGCGGGACAGGTAGGGCGGTGGCGCGCCTCGCCGTGCCCCTTACCTGTTTTCAAAACACACGTTTTAAAACGTGCTTTTGCCCAGCCGTGCCGCCGTATTTATACAGTGACTGAGCGGCATGTGGTTAATAATGAAACTAATATTTATAATGATAATAATCCTAATAATAATGGTAATAATAGTATTAAGAATGGAAATAATCATTTTTTATTTGTTTTATTTATAGGTGCGCAACAAATTCAATAAATCGTAATCTTCTCATCCATCAACCAATCACATGGTACACATAGTACAGGACCTCTACCGCCATGTCATTGGTTATAATGTATGCGGAATCTGCGTTTTGTTGTATTTGCTTCTCACCTACAAATAAAAAATCAATTTCTAATCCTATTGTTGCCATTATTATTAGGATGATTATCATTATAAATAATATTAGTATCAGAATTATCACGCCAATACTAAGGAGGCGAAGCAGCCATGTTGGATATTGCGTTGGCTGGGAATCGAACCCAGGTCAGCTGCTTGGAAAGCGGCTATGCTAACCACTACACCACCAACACGAGGTTGCATGTTTTTAGAATGTGGGAGGAAACCGGAGTACCCGGAGGAAACCCACGCAGGCACAGGGAGAACATGCAAACTCCATGCAGATAGGGTCCTGGTCAGGATTTCAACCAAGGACCCCAGTGCTGCAAGGCTAACCAATAAGCCTCTGTGCTGCCCATGTGTGGCCTCTGATGTATAAGGCCCGCCCCCGCGGAGCGGGGTAAATCAGTGATGTCCAGTAGAGATTAGAGATGATGTCTTCAGCTGTACATTATTGGCTGGACGGGTTCGGGGATGTCGTCCATCTTATTTCCCACATGAGTGTCCTGTCTGTGAACATGAGGAGAACTCTTTGTGTGAGATGTTGGTCTGTGGAGCGGCCATGTGAAGAACGCTTCGTGCTCATGTCTTCTGATGGTGAAGGTCTCCTCTGTGCCCCCAACCTGACCCTTAGACAACCTCATATAGGACGTCGCTGGTAGTCAGAGTTCTCATTGGCCCCAGCAGAAAAGGCCTCAAGCTGGGACGACTCCTCCCACTTCTGAAGCCAAGAAGCGTTCCTGACGTTTCTCTGAGACTTCAACCTCCAAGGCCAGACCTAAGCCAGGGGCCCAGTTCAGTCACAATCCTGGGGCCCCTAATCCCCAAACCTACAGACAAGTCCTATTAAACCTCCTGAAGGGATTTCCCTACTTTCTAAAGTGGGGGGACGTCTGTTGGCCTTTGGGGTCACCTGGTCAGCAGACATCTCAGAAGCTCAGGTAAGAGACGTGGTGTCCGGGGGCTACAGGCTGGAGTTCTGCTCCCTACACCATCCCCCTGGGCTTCATGTTGTCCAACCTGCCTTTGTCCCCGCATAGACTACTAGTCCTCCATGCTGCTCCTCCAAATCTTTTCTTTTTTTGTGTGTTTTTTTTTTGTTTGATGACTTTCTAACTAACTGCACCCGCGCAACTTAGTACAGAATTTCATCAATGTCAGGATGACTGAACTCCCACGCCTGCGCGAGAATAAAGTCAAACTCAAAAAAGCCTATGAAAAAGGTACCAGGGGCATCTCATGGGGCCCCCTACTGACCCCGGGTGGTGCCTGAGTTTCCAAATGGTCAGTCCGCCCCTGTTTGAACTCCTTCCCGCCCCCGCCCAGTCATCCCTTTAAACATTTCAGAACAGCCAGGGCTGGGAAGGATCAGTGGTCATGTGACCAGGGCTTTTTTTTTCCCTGTTCAAAATGTATGTAATGGCAAGGGGTGCTGGAGGGTCCATTGATCCCGGCTGCTGGGGGATCTATCGTTGCTAATGGGGATCTAATCTTGAGGGAGGGGTCTATTGTTGCATGATGTGGGAAGTCTTATGTTGCTGAGGGGGTCATTATTGCTGGGGGGGGTCTATGGTTGAAGGAGGAGTTGCATGGTGCATGCTGCATGGTGTGGTACTGGCTGCTGGAGGATTTATTAATGCAGTGGGAGGAATCTATTGTTGAGGGAGGGGTCTATTTTTGCTTGGGGGAAGAAGTGTTATTTTGCTGGGGGGGGTTTATTTTTTCGGCCCCCCCGTACTGGAAAGTTTGGTCACCGCTGGCCTAGAACATACCAGAGAAGGGGCAGAGTTTGAACCCAGGTCAGCTGCTGGGAAAGCAGCCATGCTAACCACTACACCACCAACGCGAGGTTCCATGTCTTCTGATGGCGAAGGTCTCCTCCGTGCCTCCGACCCACCAATCCCAACCCTTCTCTCCATTGTATATACAGATATGATGGGGGGGTGACACCCCAATATAGAGAGAACATTGTATATACAGATATGATGGGGGAGGGGAGACACCCCAATATAGAGAGAACATTGTATATACAGATATGAAGGGGGAGGGGTGACACCCCAATATAGAGAGAACATTGTATATACAGATATGATGGGGGAGGGGTGACACCCCAATATAGAGAGAACATTGTATATACAGATATGATGGGGGGGACACCCCAATATAGAGAGAACATTGTATATACAGATATGAGGGGGAGGGGTGACACCCCAATATAGAGAGAACATTGTATATACAGATATGATGGGGGAGGTCTGACACCCCAATATAGAGAGAACATTGTATATACAGATATGATGAGGGAGGGGTGACACCCCAATATAGAGAGAGCATTGTATGTACAGATATGATGGGGGGGGGGGTGACACCCCAATATAGAGAGAACATTGTATATACAGATATGATGGGGGGGAGGGGTGACACCCCAATATAGAGAGAGCATTGTATGTACAGATATGATGGGGGAGGGGTGACACCCCAATATAGAGAGAACATTGTATATACAGATATGATGGGGGGGGGGTGACACCCCAATATAGAGAGAACATTGTATATACAGATATGATGGGGGGGGTGACACCCCAATATAGAGAGAACATTGTATATACAGATATGATGGGGGGGGTGACACCCCAATATAGAGAGAACATTGTATATATAGATATGATGGGGAGGGGTGACACCCCAATATAGAGAGAACATTGTATATACAGATATGATGGGGGGGGGGGGTGACACCCCAATATAGAGAGAACATTGTATATACAGATATGATGGGGGAGGGGTGACACCCCAATATAGAGAGAACATTGTATATACAGATATGATGGGGGAGGGGTGACACCCCAATATAGAGAGAACATTGTATATACAGATATGATGGGGGAGGGGTGACACCCCAATATAGAGAGAACATTGTGTATACAGATATGATGGGGGAGGGGTGACACCCCAATATAGAGAGAACATTTATATACAGATATGGGGGGAGGGGTGACACCCCAATATAGAGAGAACATTGTATATACAGATATGATGGGGGGGGGGGGGGGTGACACCACAATATAGAGAGAGCATTGTATATACAGATATGATGGGGGGAGGGGTGACACCCCAATATAGAGAGAGCATTGTATATACAGATATGATGGGGGGAGGGGTGACACCCCAATATAGAGAGAACATTGTATATACAGATATGATGGGAGGGGTGACACCCCAATATAGAGAGAACATTGTATATACAGATATGATGGGGGAGGGGTGACACCCCAATATAGAGAGAACATTTATATACAGATATGATGGGGGGAGGGGTGACACCCCAATATAGAGAGAACATTGTATATACAGATATGATGGGGGGGGTGACACCCCAATATAGAGAGAACATTGTATATATGTCTTCTGATGGTGGACGTCTCTTTGGTGCCTTCAGCCAGGTGCGATGTAACACACACGTCATCCCGCAATTCTCATGCGTCTTGCCATGCGACAATTGCAGCAACATCACACTGCATTCGGGGCGCCATGTTGATAGTGAACGTCTCTTTGGTGCCTCTTCAGACATCTCCATAGAGGACGTCACTGGCAGGAAGGGTTCTCATTGGCCCCAGCAGAAAAGGCATCAAGCTGGAAAAACTCCTCCCACTTCGGAAGCCAATCAGAGTTCCTTTCTTTTCTCCCAAGCTTCATCCTCCAAGACCAGACCTAGGCCAGGGGCCCAGTTCAGTCACAATCCTGGGGCCCCTAATCCGCAAACCTTCAGACTAGTCCTATTAAACCTCCTGAAGGGAAGCCCCCATTTCCTAAAGTGGGGGGACGTCTGTTGGCCTTTGGGGTCACCTGGTCAGCAGACATCTCAGAAGCTCAGGTAAGAGACGTGGTGTCCAGGGGCTACAGACTAGAGGTCATCTCCCTGCCCCCACCCCGCTTCGTGTTGTCCAACCTGCCGGTGTCCCCGCAGGGACTAGCGGTCCTCCATGCTGCTCCTGCAGATCTGCTGACCCAAGGAGATCTCCCCATTGGACCAACAGCAGAAAGGTTTCCGGGTTTTTACTCCAACCGTTTCCTTGTTCTAAAGCCTCAAGGAGGACATAGGCTGCATTCACTGGGGGGATTAGGGGGCATACAGGGGATTCCTGGGGCTGGGATCACTGTGAACAGTGGGGGATGGGAAGTCTGTACAAAGCAATGACAGGCTGAGCCGGGACCATTCCCATGTATCCGCACATCCATCGGTCATCTGTGGTCAGGGAAGGATGAGCGATCCTGGCCCTAACCGTAGATGACCGATGGATGTGCGGATACATGGGAATGGTCCCGGCTCAGCCTGTCATTGCTTTGTACAGACTTCCCATCCCCCACTGTTCACAGTGATCCCATCCGCAGGAATCCCCTGTATGCCCCTAATCCCCCCAGTGAATGCAGCCTATGTCCTCCTTGTGCTCGGGTTCACACCAATGCGGTGCGGGAAACGCTGCGAATCCTGTACGTTTCCCGCACCGCATTGCAATCGCATCACGTTCACGCGATCTGGTGCGGGAGTCAGTAATAAATTATTGACACCCGAAACAGATGGCAAGACGCGATGTGATTGCCAGAAATCACATGACATGGGTGAGAAGACCCATACCATGTGATTCAGGTGCGGATCTAAAGACAGTCCTGCACCTTTGTGGTGCGGATGCGATGTGATTTGAGCCATAGGAAGTGTATGGCCCAAATCGCAGCGCACAGACATGTGCATGGAATGCGCAGAGGAATGCGGTGTGATTCCTGTGCAGACTCCATGCAGTGTCCCGCACCACATAGTGTGAACCGGCTGGGAGGCTTTAGAACAGGGAAAAGGTTGGAGTAAGGCCCCGGTCACAGGGGGCGTACTAATCCGTACAGCCGGGGGGGGCCGTGTTTACTTGGGGGATGTACCGGTGTTCATGCATCCCTGTGCAGGCAGGTTCATTGATGTCAGTTGGGATGCAGCGGCTGCATGGATACAGACACTGCTCCCAATGTAACATCTGTGCGGGTGAACAGCTGTGAACACAGATAGTGTGCGTTCAGGGCCATGCATCCATACGGATGTCAGATTGGGATCAGCATCTGTGTCCATGTTACCACTACGTCCCAACTGACATCAATGGAACTGCCTGCACAGGGGTGCATGAACACCGGGACATCCCCTGCAAATAAACACGGCCCCCCACGGCGGTACACATTGGTATGTCCCCTGTGAATGTGGCCTAAAAACCGGGAACTATTCTGCTGTTGGTCCAATGGGGAGATCTCCTTGGGTCAGCAGATCTGCAGGAGCAGCATGGAGGATCGCTAGTCCCTGCGGGGACACCGGCAGGTTGGACAACACGAAGCGGGGTGGGGGCAGGGAGATGAACTCTAGTCTGTAGCCCCCGGACACCACGTCTCTTACCTGAGCTTCTGAGATGTCTGCTGACCAGGTGACCCCAAAGGCCAACAGACGTCCCCCCACTTTAGAAAGTAGAGAAATCCCTTCAGGAGGTTTAATAGGACTAGTCTGCAGGTTTGGGGATTAGGGGCCCCAGGATTGTGACTGAACTGGGCCCCTGGCTTAGGTCTGCTCTTGGAGGATGAAGCTTGGGAGAAAAGAAAGGAACTCTGATTGGCTTCAGAAGTGGGAGGAGTCTTTCCAGCTTGAGGCCTTTTCTGCTGGGACCAATGAGAACCCTTCCTGCCAGTGACGTCCTTTATGGAGATGTCTGAAGAGGCACCAAAGAGACGTTCACCATCAACATGGCGCCCCGAATGCAGTGTGATGTTGCTGCAATTGTCGCATGGCAAGACGCATGAGAATTGCGGGATGACGTGTGTGTTACATCGCACCTGGCTGAAGGCACCAAAGAGACGTCCACCATCAGAAGACATATATACAATGTTCTCTCTATATTGGGGTGTCCCCCCCCCCATCATATCTGTATATACAATGCTCTCTCTATATTGGGGTGTCACCCCTCCCCCATCATATCTGTATGTACAATGTTCTCTCTATATTGGAGTGTCACCCCTCCCCCATCATATCTGTGTATACAATGTTCTCTCTATATTGGGGTGTCACCCCCCCATCATATCTGTATATACAATGTTCTCTCTATAGTGGGGTGTCACCCCTCCCCCATCATATCTGTATATACAATGTTCTCTCTATATTGGGGTGTCACCCCTCCCCCATCATATCTGTATATACAATGTTCTCTCTATATTGGGGTGTCACCCCCCTCCCCCATATCTGTATATACAATGTTCTCTCTATATTGGGGTGTCACCCCTCCCCCATATCTGTATATACAATGTTCTCTCTATATTGGGGTGTCACCCCCCCCCCATCATATCTGTATATACAATGTTCTCTCTATATTGGGGTGTCTCCCCTCCCCCATCATATCTGTATATACAATGTTCTCTCTATATTGGGGTGTCACCCCCCTCCCCCATATCTGTATATACAATGTTCTCTCTATATTGGGGTGTCTCCCCTCCCCCATATCTGTATATACAATGTTCTCTCTATATTGGGGTGTCACCCCTCCCCCATATCTGTATATACAATGTTCTCTCTATATTGGGGTGTCACCCCCCCCCCATCATATCTGTATATACAATGTTCTCTCTATATTGGGGTGTCTCCCCTCCCCCATCATATCTGTATATACAATGTTCTCTCTATATTGGGGTGTCACCCCTCCCCCATCATATCTGTGTATCTAATGTTCTCTCTGAGTCTTCTGGCCGGCCTCTTCGGTTGGCCCGCGCTTCTTCTTTAGCCGCAATACATTCTATAGGTGTCAGACACCACCTGACGGTATCTCTAGCGGCCCACAGTGCGGGGTTCCTCAGCACGCGGGGTCTAAGTCCCAATCTGCTTATGCACCAGGGCCCCTGATGGTGGGGATGGACTTTGAGCAGACCGAGACCAGGGCGCGACCCCTGAGTATGTCCAGCAGTGGTAGAGAGTACCGTCAGAGGTGTTGCGGGAAATAGAGCCTGACGAGAAGAGGCTGGTAGGCCTTGCAGCAGGGACTGATCCTTGCGGGATGGATGGATGGACAGTCAGCGTGACGTAAGGCGTAGTCAGGCAGGCCGGGTCAGCAACGTGCGGGCAGCGAGGTACCGGAGGAGCAGGCAGGAGAGTGGTCAGGGTCACGAGCCGGTGTCAGCAACGTGCGGGCAGCGAGGTACCGGATGTGCAGGCAGAGAATGGTCAGGGTCACGAGCCGGGTTCAGCAACGTGCGGGCAGCGAGGTACCGGAGGAGCAGGCAGGAGAGTGGTCAGGGTCACGAGCCGGGTTCAGCAACGTGCGGGCAGCGAGGTACCGGAGGAGCAGGCAGAGAATGGTCAGGGTCACGAGCCGGGTTCAGCAACGTGCGGGCAGCGAGGTACCGGAGGAGCAGGCAGGAGAGTGGTCAGGGTCACGAGCCGGGTTCAGCAACGTGCGGGCGGCGAGGTACCGGAGGAGCAGGCAGAGAATGGTCAGGGTCACGAGCCGGGTTCAGCAACATGCGGGCAGCGAGGTACCGGAGGAGCAGGCAGAGAATGGTCAGGGTCACGAGCCGGGTTCAGCAATGTGCGGGCAGCGAGGTACCAGAGGTGCAGGCAGGAGAGTGGTCAGGTCAAGCCAGGGGTCAAGCAGGAGACAACCAGCAGGGTCAGGATCAAGCAGAGGTCGGCAACAGGAAACTTCACAAACCAGATGACAGGAACAGGATAATAAGACATACCTCCTGTCCTGTTTAAATAGCGCGCCCTGCGCTGTCATTGGTGCCGGGCGCCTGTCCGCGATCGGGAGTGCGCATGCGCGGCCGTCGCCGCCGCCACGATCGCCCAGGGCCCACTGGCTAGAGCGTGTCGGTGTTCTGTGCATGCGCCACCCGGCGTATCGCGGCAGAACACCCGACCCCTGACAATAGGTGAATACGGCTGCGATATTTAGGAGGTGACACAGTCGAAGATGAAACAGTCTGCTGGACATATAACTGGATGTCTCCCGCACAAGATGACGGCGACCTGGTATGAGGTGGGATTGTTGAGATTTTTCACCTTAGGTCGCTTGTGCTTCTTCTTTCGCTGGAATAAATTGCGTGGATTAAAGCGGGTGCCATCACTAGGAGATGCACCGCTGGGATGGCCAGTCGGTTGGTCAGTCCCAGAACTAATGTCATCGCTTGGTGGTTGGATGATGTCACTGATTGATGACATGGTAGAATATCTCTTAGGAATGATGTCATGCGTTGATGGGACGGCATCATCACCCTGTGGAATGACATCACTCGTTGATGGGACGGTATCATCAACCTGTGGAATGACATCACTCAGTAATGGGACGGTATCATCGTCCTGTGGAATGACGTCACTCATTGATGAGAACATTTTGCCATAACTGAACTCTATGGTTGTCCAGCGCCTCTTCATTGCCCGCCATAAATCCCGTAGGATAAAACGGGTGGTATCGCTAGGAATTTCACCTCTGGATTGGACACTGGGATGGACAGTCATGGTTGTCCATTCTCGCCTATTGCCAGAACTCGATCGTAGGATCATGTCTTTTGTTGGAAAGACGCCAGAAGTCGTTGATGGTAAAGTGTTATCTAATGCTGGAAAGAGTAAACCTCTTGTTGATGTGCTGGAAGGGTGACCACGGATGGGATCCCTGGGAGGTGCGACGCTGGGAATGGGAAAGTCAGAATCTCCCGTAGCTCTGTCCGCATATTCATCTTTTGGTGGTATGTGGTCACTCTCTGGTAGATTGAGCTTGCGGTGCCTGAACTCCTTGGTTGGCCTGCGCCTCCCCATTGGCCGGCATAGATCCCGTAGGTGAGCACGGATGTCATCCCTGGGAGGTGGGACGCTGGGAATGGGAAGGTCAGTCTCTTCCATAGCACTGTCCACACTTTCACTTGTTGATGGGAAGATGTTAATGTTCCTGAGCCGCTTGTTTCGCTCGCTCCTCCTCATTTCCCGGAGTAAATCCGTTATGTGAGCACGGACGTCATTGCTAGGAGGTGTGAGGATGGGAGTACGAAAGTCAGCCTGGTCCATAGTGCTGTCTGTTGTTACATCAATGTCAATCGTCGGTGGGTTGATGTTGCTTTTCGTTGGTTGGATCCATTGGTGAAATGGCTTGAAATATTTTAGGAACATTACCAGCAGCAAAATGATAAGTCCCAACAAGCATTCTGATTGGTGCTCAGCAACAGTATTTATAAGCATGGGTAGCACTGTGTTCCCTAAGGCCGCCCACCCATTGGACCAGACTGACTGGAGCCCAGCAACCATCCATTGGTAGCAGTCAGTGGCATTTATAAGCATGGGTGGGGCTGTGTTCCCTAAGGCCGCCCACCCATTGGACCAGACTGACTGGAGCCCAGCAAACATCCATTGGTAGCAGTCAGTGGCATTTATAAGCATGGGTGGGATTGTGTTCCCTAAGGCCGCCCACCCATTGGACCAGACTGACTGGAGCCCAGCAACCATCCATTGGTAGCAGTCAGTGGCATTTATAAGCATGGGTGGGGCTGTGTTCCCTAAGGCCGCCCACCCATTGGACCAGACTGACTGGAGCCCAGCAAACATCCATTGGTAGCAGTCAGTGGCATTTATAAGCATGGGTGGGATTGTGTTCCCTAAGGCCGCCCACCCATTGGACCAGACTGACTGGAGCTCAGCAACCATCCATTGGTAGCAGTCAGTGGCATTTATAAGCATGGGTGGGGCTGTGTTCTCTGAGGTTGGCCCCTCGCTGTACCAGACATCGAGTAGTAGATAAAAGAATTCAATCAGCTCCAGGAACATCAAATATTGTTCTAATATTGTGGCCAGATGATTCCTGCGCAGGATGTACCTCAGAATGAGAACACTTATCAGGACTGTCCCCTTATACCAGAATGGAATGGTGGCCAGTAGTGAAAACCAACTGATGGGTCCTGGGGACTCGTTTTCCAATTCTCTGACCTTTTCCTGCTCCAGTTCTTCCATCATCTTCATGGTCCTCCCCTCCTCCATGCGTATATCTGGGGAGTCTTTGATGAAATATCGGTGTTCCTCCATCATCTTCATGCTCCCCCCCTCCATGCGGATATCTGGGGAGTCTTTGATGAAATATCGGTGTTCCTCCATCATCTTCATGCTCCCCCCCTCCATGCGGATATCTGGGGAGTCTTTGATGAAATTTCTTTGTTCCTCCATAATCTTCATATCATTGTCCTTGTCCATGCCGGTCTTTGTGGAGTCTTTGATGTCCTTCCTGTGTACTCCCCAAGGGAGCAACAGGATAACAATCGCGGCAAAGATTCTGCACATTTTTGTTTTGTTTTTTTTTTAGAAAAAAAACAGGAGCTCTGTAAGGAAGCAGCTGTCTCTGGTGAGAGAAAACAGCAACTGAGGACTCACAGTGAGGGAGGTCATGTGACCACAGTGAGGGGGGCGGGGTTTATGTGTGACCAATCAGCAGCCTCTGTTCAGCCTGCTTTACTCTGATTGGCTCATCTGGGATCCAGTCTGTTTACAGTGCAAAGTCACAGTGAGGGGGGCGGAGTTTATGTGTGACCAATCAGCAGCCTCTGTTCAGCCTACTTTACTCTGATTGGCTCATCTGGGATCCAGTCCAGGCGGCTTTGGATTGGATGTTGGGATGTAGAGCAGATCTGGATTGGATCCTATTATATAACATTGATACCATTTCCCTGTATTTATAATATAGACGCCTCTGTTTATATTCATACAATGTTATTATAATGTCATTTTATTTATTTTACTGTATTAATAGGATTGTAATGATTGATATGAATTGTAATATAAACAATAATGGGTGTAATATTAATAATCCCAATAATTATAATACAATAAAGCTGTTCTGTGTATTTGGATGACAGAAATCTCCTGGCCATTCTCTGTGCTGACATTTCCCTGATGTAATGCACACAGGAGCCGCTAGAGGGCAGCAACACTCAGCTCCTCCTGTAGTGTCCCATCACCATAGATTTCCTCCTGGAAGACCCATCACCATGGAGACCAGGCAGGAAGTGATCGGTGTTTTCATGGTGTCTGGAGGGGAAGTTGGGGAAGCTGCGCCCCGGGGTGGCCGGGAAGGGGAAGTGCTGGGGGAAGGGAGACACTGGGAGGGGGGGGTCAGCCCCCATTATTATTATGGGTAATAAGATGTGTAATCATATATAATGTTATAGTGATACATCGTCATAACTCCTCTGATAGTCACACTTATTGTTATCATTAACCATCATTTCTATACCCCCCCATCATCACTATACCCCCCCATCATCACTATACCCCCCCATCATCGCTATACCCCCCCCATCATCACTATACCCCCCCATCATCACTATACCCCCCCCCATCATCACTATACCCCCCCATCATCACTATACCCCCCCATCATCACTATACCCCCCCATCATCGCTATACCCCCCCATCATCACTATACCCCCCCATCATCGCTATACCCCCCCCATCATCGCTGTACCCCCCCCCCCCATCACTGCTATATTCCCCCCATCATCGCTATACCCCCCATCATCGCTATACCCCCCCCCCATCATCGCTATACCCCCCCCATCACCGCTATACCCCCCCATCATTTCTATACCCCCCCATCATCACTATACCCCCCCATCATCGCTATACCCCCCCCATCATCGCTGTACCCCCCCCATCACTGCTATACCCCCCCCCATCATCGCAATACCCCCCATCATCGCTATACCCCACCATCATCACTGTACACCCCCCATCATCGCTGTACACCCCCCCCACCATCATCGCTGTACACCCCCCCCCCCCACCATCATCACTGTACACCCCCCCATCATCGCTGTACACCCCCCCATCATCGCTGTACACCCCCCCCCCATCATCACTGTACACCCCCCCCCCATCATCACTGTACACCCCCCCCCCTCATCATGGCTGTACAACCCCCCCCCCATCATCGCTGTACACCCCCCCCATCATCACTGTACACCCCCCCCCCCATCATGGCTGTACACCCCCGCCCCCCATCATGGCTGTACACCCCCCCCACCATCATTGCTGTACATCCCCCCCTCATCATGGCTGTACACCCCCCCCCCCCCCACCATGGCTGTACACCCCCCCCCCATGTTTGGGACCCCTGTATGACCTTTACCGGGGTAATCAGGACGGATGGCGGATGCAATGCTTTACAAGCTGCTAATAAAACAATTATAAATACACATTTTTTTTCCTGCAAAACACGGCATTTATTTATTTATTTCATTGTTTTTTAAGGTGAACTTCTATTGTTGGAGAATATTTCTCTGGCTGTCAGTTTGCATTTGTATCTTCTATGCTGGGAAAAGGTTTCTTTGAGTTGTGATGATTTGGTTTGTGATTATGATGGGTCACCATTGTGAACTAACCATCCGTTTTACTCTTCTAGAAGATCAGGAAATATTCCCGGACACATTCCTTGCTGACCCCCCAACATTAATAAAAGGGGGCGTTCAGAAGAGGGCGACAGACCCCAGTGTAGCCGAAGGGATGATGGCGTGCCCCCTTTCTTCTCTGACAGCCAATGGTGAGTTCACATGGGGAATGCCCTTCATCACTGAGCTGACAACACTGTCTCTGCTGCACTGAAATCCCAAGCAGTGTTGTCAGCCCCGGCCAGTTCTTCTCTGTATTACTAATAGCGTGTTAGGAGGCCTGGATCCCAAATGGGGAAACAGATTTGATGAAGAGAGGCAGCTCTGTAATGTGGGGTATCCCTGAGGGTCCCCAGAAAAGTGTCCAAGGATGAGAGTGCCCCCGGATAGTGTACGTCCAGTAAATGTTTATCAAATGTTACTTCAACTTTAAAGGATAAATGTAAAGGTGTACAACCCCCCCTCCCATCCCCCGATACCTGCTGTACTTACCTTTGGGGTGGGAGCTGTCAGGGCTCCCACAGGTGACCCAGTAGTCCAGGGATTCTCTGGGCAGCACTTCCTGGAAGGAGCAGATGGATTCTGATTGCTCGGCGCTGTCACAGGGAGTCTATCTGGTCCGTCTTGTGAGCGCTGCACAGAAAAGAGCGGATATTTCACATTCCCTGACCACTGGACCTGCTGAAGAAACCCTGACAACTCAGGATGGCCAGAAGTAAGTACAGAGGGACCTGGGGGGGGGGGGGGGTACGGTGTTCATACACCCTCTGCACTGCATTTGTATTGTGGAGCTCACGGTGAGCTGACTATCTTCTACCCCCTCTGCTGTGATATGTCCCCCCCCCCATGTATGTAGGATGGCATCGGTCTTGGGCAAGCGCCTGGTGCTAAAATCAGCGCCATCCATCAACTCTCATCCATTCTTCTTCAAAACATCACGGTCAGACAGCGGTGGGGGGGGGATAGAGGGGCGTGCTGTCAGCCACGCTAGCCCCCAGTCTACAACACATGTAATACATACATGCACTCTGTCACCTAGAGCTCAGGATGAAATACACATTATAGATTCTCCTTTGAAGCTGGACTCCAGGTATGAAAAGAACATCAATGAATCCTCATAATCTCCTGTACAGCAGAGCTCAGGCTGGGAGATGGAGGAGCATCAGAGGGAACCAATAGGAATAGATAGAATTTGTGGTGGTTTTTGCCCATGTGATTGGTTCTGGCCTCTTTCACATTACCGTTCCAATCAGGTCCACCTGTCAGTTTTTGGATTTGGCTAAACAGGCCAGACTTCCCTCCCCACCTCCATCAATGAGACTTCCCTCCCCACCTCCATCAATGAGACTTCCCTCCCCACCTCCATCAATGAGACTTTCCTCCTCACATCCACCAATGAGACTTCCCTCCCCACCTCCATCAATGAGACTTTCCTCCTCACATCCACCAATGAGCCCCCACCGGGTTGTTTTCTTTTTGTGCTAAAAAGATTGGGGAAAAAAAACCAAACCGTTTTCTTTGTTCTGTTATACAATTTTGCACATTCTCCTCCAGGTTGCTGATGCCTCTCCAGTCGCCGTCATCTCGTCCAGCGTGCCCGCCAGTACTGGGGTGCACTTACCTGCGGGCGCCGTAGTTACTTTGGCTCCGCCCCCAGACATCATCGGGATGAAGGACAGCGGAGGAGATGTAAGTCCCTGATTTCAGTCTTCTGCTTCATTCTGCCTCAAGTATTCAGGGAAAGGGAAAAGCTGTCACTTTGTAACAGGTTCTCTTTATAGCCCCGCCTCCTCTGCGGCTCTTTTTGTATAAACGGTTTGGTTAGGAAGGGAAGGATTACCATACACTTACAGATCTAAAGCCAGCGAGTTATAGAGGAAATAATGCAGCATGCAGACCTTTTACTAAAGCGCAACTCCACCAAAAAGGGGAAATTCCGCTTTAAAGTGACATCAACCACTTGCCTACCGGGCACTTTTACCCCCTTCCTGCCCAGGCCAGATGTCACACTTTGAATGACAATCGCACGGTCATGCAACATTGCATCCAAACTAAATTTATAGCTTTTTTTTTAGACAAACAGAGATTTCTTTTGTTGGTATTTAATCAGCACTGGGGGGGGGGAGGGGGGGGGGGGTTAATTTATGTTAAACAAACGATGAAAGACCAAACATTTTGAAAAAAACACATTTTTGTTTAGTTTCTGTTATAAAGTTTTGTAAATAGGTGATTTTTCTCCTTCACTGATGAGGCGGCACTGATGGGCATTGATTGGCGGCACTGACAACCAGCACTGATGGGCACTGACAGCCAGCACTGATGGGCACTGATAGTCAGCAATGATGGATATTGATGAGGCACTGATGAGACTTCTCCAATATGTGGCACTGATAGGCAGCACTGATGGGCACTGATAGATAGCACTGATGGGTACAGACAGGCATCAATGATGGACAATGAAATTCATCACTGATAAGCAATGTACTGATGAGCACTGACCACTAGCACTGTTGGGTACTTATAGCCATCACTGATGGGCACTGATAGCCAGCACTGATGGGCACCCATACAAAGCACTGATGGGCAGTGACCACTAGCACTGATGGGCACTGATAGCCAGCACTGATGGGCACCCATACAAAGCACTGATGGGCAGTGAGCACTAGCACTGATGGGCACTGATAGCCAGCACTGATGGGCACCCATACAAAGCACTGATGGGCAGTGACCACTAGCACTGATGGGCACTGATAGCCAGCACTGATGGGCACCCATACAAAGCACTGATGGGCAGTGAGCACTAGCACTGATGGGTACTGATAGCCATCACTGATGGGCACTGATAGCCTGTACTGATGGTCACTGACCGCTAGCACTGATGGGCACTGATAGCCAGCACTGATGGGCACCCATACAAAGCACTGATGGGCACTGATGGGGCTACACTGATAAGTGCCCTGATGATCAGTGTATTTGTCCCCTCTGAGAAATGCCGCTTCCCAGCTCTCCTCTCCTCATGTGCTGTGAGCGGGAGGAGAGGACTGCCGATATCCAGCATTTCTGATTTACACTGATCGGCTGTGATTGGGCACAGCTGACCACATGGTAAAAGGCTACTCCGATTGGCCCTTTTACTGGACATATGAGCAGCTGTGGCTGAACAGCACAGCGATCAAAAGATCGCGCCCGTTGCGGGCGCCCCCTGGAGGGGGAGGGGAGGGCGTGGTTCTGGGAGGACGTCCATGGACACCCTCTCAGAACTAGCCGACCTCGCTGTCGCTGTCTTTTGCCTGTAGTGTGGTCAGGAACTGGTTACAGGTAATTAAAACAAAAAGCCAAACATGTTATACTTCCTTTCTGTCTGTAATGGTTTTGCACAGAGCGGCCCCGATCCTCCTCTTCTCGGGTCACTTGCCTGCCCTCCTTGTCCCTCCCTTCTGCCTCGTTCCCCCATAGCAAGTAACTTGTTTGGGGGCACCCAAGCAAACTTGCTCCTGAGCCACTGCGATGTGTGTCCATTCACACACAGAGCACTGTTTGGCCCTCCTCATTGGCTCACTGGCTCTGATTGACAGTAGCAGGAACCAAAGGGCTCCTGCTACTGTCTCAGCCAATGAGTAGGGAGAGTCCCCATACAGCTGAGGCTATAGTGAACATCAGTGGATCGGAGGGGGTTCAGGTAAGGATTGGGGGTGCTTCACACAGAAGGTTTTTTATCTTCATTCATAGAATGGCTGCAGGGAGCGGTCTTAGAACATGCAGGGATCCTGCAGGAGCGGAGGATCAGGTGTGAGAGGCGGCACCGATGGGCACTGACAGGCTGCACTGACAGGTAACAATGACTGGCACTGATAGGCAACACTAATGGGCACTGATATGTGGCATTGATGGGCACTGACAGGTGGCACTGACTGGCACTGATAGGTGACAATGACTGGCACTGATAGGCAACACTGATGGGCACTGATATGTGGCACTGATGGGGACTGACAGGTGGCACTGACTGGCACTGATAGGCAGCACTGATGGGAACTGACAGGTGGCACTGATGGGGCTACACTGAGCAGTGCCCTGATGATCAGTGTAGATGTCCCCTCTGAGGAATGACGATTACCGGCTCTCCTCTCCTCACATGCTGTCAGCGTTAGGAGAGGATTGCCAATAGCCGGCATTTCCTTCTTTACATGTGATCAGTTGTGATTGGACACAGTTGATCACATGACAGAACTGATATCATCGACTCTTTACTTTGATCGGTGATCCTGTGTGTTCTAGGGATACGGCGCACCACCGATTGCCACCCCGCACTCCCCCGAGAGCCCCTGATGATGTCTGCTCTGTCATATGACGTCCTCCCAGAACGAAAGAACCGCCCATCCCCCCCCCCCCGCCTGTCCTTTCCTTCTATTATTACTATTATACAGGAATTATGGCGCCAACAGTTTGCGCAGCGCTGTACAATATAAGGGGGGCGGTACAATTACAATACATTTTAGTACAGAAGGAATAGGAGGGCCCGGCTCTTGGAGCTTACACTCTAAAGTCTCCATACCGGGGTCAGTCATACACCCCATACTATGGTCGGTCACATGTTCCCATACCAGAGAGGCATGATGGGATTTGTAGTTTCAGCACAGCTGGAGTTTGAAGGTCGCCTGGTCTAGGCTGTAGCCCCTCCGCAGAAAAGCTATAGTACTCTATAGGGAAGGATTTGGGGGCTTGTCAGGGTCGGCTACATAGACCTAAAGATACAGTTGGATCAGGAGATGTGTAGTCTCTAATGGGAGCTTTATATTTCTGTGTCCACATTCAGCGCAGCAACACAATGGGGGAAACATCAAATAAATTAGGGGCCCTCTTCTCATGTCAATGGGGAGCCCCAGACCCCTCCCAGCCAGCTGCTTTGGGGAATGAAGGGGGGGAACAATAATCAAGCAGGTTAGAAAACCCAAAAACCTGTCCTGAATGTCCTTCCTCCCCTTCCAAGTATATCAGCCATGGGGGGGGGGGTCATGGTTTTACCACCCCCCAGACTGCTTGGATGGAAGGGGTTGTACACATGATTTGCGGATGCAGCAGAGATGATACCCTCTGTCACATTTGCCATCGGTACTGCTGAGTGTGAATGGGACCCGTCACAACTGCCCTGCATCCATGTACAATGCATGTGGTTGCTGCTCGGGGGCGGGGACTTTACAGGATTATATCACTTAGTGAGAAGGTGACTTCTCATCTCCCAGCTGCCTGTCAATTGCCCTCTGAAAAGAGATCCAACGGTGATCACTGTTAGAGGGCAATGCGGGTATAAAGAGCCCTTCCTCTGGCTGTGTGCAGAGATCTGCCCATGTGTATGTCAGAGGATTCCCGGCTCTGGAAACCTATACAATGTTCTTTTATACTTGGAGATGTAAACGGCTTGATACTGAAAGAGCCTTTACATGGTTAGTAAAAGAACTTCCTTCCCTATGAACAGCGAACCCCACCTGTGAACGGACTTCATGATCCAATCAATATTTGTCTGCAGACGTAACGACGTTCAATATATAAATGTATTCTTCTATAAATCCTCGCTCCGCGCTCCTCCTACCTACACCTCCCCCACCAATAGCTGCTGTATTCACCAACCTGAGAAACAGACAAAACTAGAGTCTACCAAAACCAGTGTGCCCCCCCCCCCCGGTACAGCTCCGAGTATACGACTTCCAATGTGTCCCCCCCCCCCCGATACAGCTCCGAGTATATGACTTCCAGTGTCCCCTCCCCGATACACCTCCGAGTATACGACTTCCAATGTGTCCCCCCCCCCCCCGATACAGCTCCGAGTATATGACTTCCAGTGTCCCACCCCCCCGATACAGCTCCGAGTATATGACTTCCAGTGTCCCCCCCCCCCCCCGATACAGCTCCGAGTATATGACTTCCAATGTGTCCCCCCCCCCCGATACAGCTCAGAGTATATGACTTCCAATGTGTCCCCCCCCCCCGATACAGCTCCGAGTATATGACTTCCAATGTGTCCCCCCCCCAATACAGCTCCGAGTATATGACTTCCAATGTCTCCCCAATACAGCTCCGAGTATGTGACTTCCAATGTGTCCCCCCCCCGATACAGCTCCGAGTATATGACTTCCAGTGTGTCCCCCCAATACAGCTCCGAGTATATGACTTCCAATGTGTCCCCCCAATACAGCTCCGAGTATATGACTTCCAGTGTGTCCCCCCCCGATACAGCTCCGAGTATATGACTTCCAGTGTCCCCCCCAATACAACTCCGAGTATATGACTTCCAATGTGTCCCCCCCAATACAACTCCGAGTATATGACTTCCAATGTGTCCCCCCCAATACATCTCCGAGTATATGACTTCCAATGTGTCCCCCCAATACATCTCCGAGTATATGACTTCCAATGTGTCCCCCCCAATACAGCTCCGAGTATATGACTTCCAATGTGTCCCCCCAATACATCTCCGAGTATATGACTTCCAACATATAACAAGTCATGTATCCGATATGAACCCCCAAACCCCCCCTCTGTATACAATAAACAAGGATACAAAGTCTGAGAGTCCATCACATCTTCATCCTTCATTGTGTTCCTAGTGACACCATCGGGGAGATTTACTAAAACCGGAGAGTGCAGAATCTGGTGCAGCCGTGCACGGCAGCCAATCAGCTTCCAGGTTGTATTGTCAAAGCTTCATTGGACAAGCTGAGGTTAGAAGCTGATTGGCTGCCATGCACAGCTGCACCAGATCCTGAGATCTCCAGTTTTAGTAAATCTCCCCCAATGTCCCCTGATTGATGACTTGGTGTGTTGTACACAAAGGGGGGTGGGGGGTTCATATTGGGGACACGGCTTGTTCTGTGTTGGGGGTCATATATGAGGAGCTGTATTCGGGGTATATATTGGGGACACGGCTTGTTCTGTGTTGGGGGTCATACATGAGGAGCTGTATTCGGGGTATATATTGGGGACACGGCTTGTTCTGTGTTGGGGGTCATACATGAGGAGCTGTATTCGGGGTATATATTGGGGACACGGCTTGTTCTGTGTTGGGGGTCATACATGAGGAGCTGTATTCGGGGTATATATTGGGGACACGGCTTGTTCTGTGTTGGGGGTCATATATGAGGAGCTGTATTCGGGGTATATATTGGTGACACGGCTTGTTCTGTGTTGGGGGTCATATATGAGGAGCTGTATTCGGGGTATATATTGGGGACACGGCTTGTTCTGTGTTGGGGGTCATATATGAGGAGCTGTATTCGGGGTATATATTGGGGACACGGCTTGTTCTGTGTTGGGGGTCATATATGGGGAGCTGTATTCGGGGTATATATTGGGGACACGGCTTGTTCTGTGTTGGGGGTCATATATGGGGAGCTGTATTCGGGGTATATATTGGGGACACGGCTTGTTCTGTGTTGGGGGTCATATATGGGGAGCTGTATTCGGGGTATATATTGGGGACACGGCTTGTTCTGTGTTGGGGGTCATATATGAGGAGCTGTATTCGGGGTATATATTGGGGACACGGCTTGTTCTGTGTTGGGGGTCATATATGAGGAGCTGTATTCGGGGTATATATTGGGGACACGGCTTGTTCTGTGTTGGGGGTCATATATGAGGAGCTGTATTCGGGGTATATATTGGGGACACGGCTTGTTCTGTGTTGGGGGTCATATATGGGGAGCTGTATTCGGGGTATATATTGGGGACACGGCTTGTTCTGTGTTGGGGGTCATATATGGGGAGCTGTATTCGGGGTATATATTGGGGACACGGCTTGTTCTGTGTTGGGGGTCATATATGAGGAGCTGTATTCGGGGTATATATTGGTGACACGGCTTGTTCTGTGTTGGGGGTCATATATGAGGAGCTGTATTCGGGGTATATATTGGGGACACGGCTTGTTCTGTGTTGGGGGTCATATATGAGGAGCTGTATTCGGGGTATATATTGGGTACACGGCTTGTTCTGTGTTGGGGGTCATATATGAGGAGCTGTATTCGGGGTATATATTGGGGACACGGCTTGTTCTGTGTTGGGGGTCATATATGGGGAGCTGTATTCGGGGTATATATTGGTGACACGGCTTGTTCTGTGTTGGGGGTCATATATGAGGAGCTGTATTCGGGGTATATATTGGGGACACGGCTTGTTCTGTGTTGGGGGTCATATATGGGGAGCTGTATTCGGGGTATATATTGGGGACACGGCTTGTTCTGTGTTGGGGGTCATATATGGGGAGCTGTATTCGGGGTATATATTGGTGACACGGCTTGTTCTGTGTTGGGGGTCATATATGGGGAGCTGTATTCGGGGTATATATTGGTGACACGGCTTGTTCTGTGTTGGGGGTCATATATGGGGAGCTGTATTCGGGGTATATATTGGTGACACGGCTTGTTCTGTGTTGGGGGTCATATATGAGGAGCTGTATTCGGGGTATATATTGGGGACACGGCTTGTTCTGTGTTGGGGGTCATATATGAGGAGCTGTATTCGGGGTATATATTGGTGACACGGCTTGTTCTGTGTTGGGGGTCATATATGGGGAGCTGTATTCGGGGTATATATTGGTTTTTGGTATACTTTGGTTTTGTCTGTATTCTTAGCTGTGTTCTCTCTTCTATTGGCTGAGATGTGTCGGAACCCCTGGAAACCATTTCTCCATTCTTCTGACTTCTCTCCATTGCCGTGAAATCTGATTGGTTGTTGGAGGTTCTTGCACTTCGTTTGGCTTTGTTCTGCCTCATGTTTGTCCTTCAGGAAGATAGCCGGACCCATCAGTCTACAGAAAATGGAAGCTTCATCTGCATATATGTTGCCTTCCTTGGCTATTCCTTCCCCCTCAATGACACGCCATCAACAATTGTAAAATAAAACATTTTAGTTTTTTATTACATGCCTTTTTTAGACCTAGTTTGGTCCTTCCTGGGTCCCTTTGCTTCTCTATGCAATGCAGGCAGATCATGGCTGGTGGAAGGAACCAGCTGGGTGCTTTACAGAGCTTCCTGAAAACATCACAGCACCCGGCCTCAGTTCTCCTCTGAAGAGCCCTGATGTAACCAATGGGCTAGCTTGTGGGAGGAGTTATGCAAGAAATCATCGCAATCCCCTGAGTGGTGGCCATCAGTCTGGAAGAGTGGGCGTTTCTAGGAAGGCAACATTTGCATACATGCTGACCTAGGTGCCGCCCTCATGTGATGCTGAGCCTCCACGATTGGTGGAACTGAAATCCAGTGAATGAAAGGGCGGGGCCAAGGACAGTCAGACTGAGGAGGAAAGTGATAAATGATGCTGGACGTCCTCTAGCCAGGAAAGCAGACGGAGCTCTATCTGACTTGCTGCAGCTTCTAATGCACATTGTGAGAAGCTCACAGTGTGCAGTGAAATCAGAGTAAGCCATTTTACTACAGGAGAGGAGTCGGTACAACTGTGCAAGACTGGAGGGGGGCCGGAGGGGGGATTTATTGTACCGTCATTGGTTATAATGTATGAGAAATCTACGTTTTATTGTATTTGCTTCTCACCTACAAATAAAATATATATATAATTTCCATTTCTAATCCTATTATTACCATTATTATTCGGATTATTATCATTATAAATATTATTTCTGTTATTAATATTATTATCATGATAGTTGTCGATATTGTTGGAATTATTATTATCATTGCTATAAATAATATTAGTATCAGAATTATCACGCCAATACTAAGGAGGCGAAGCAGCCATCTTGGATATTGCGTTGGCTGGGAATCGAACCCAGGTCAGCTGCTTGGAAAGCAGCCATGCTAACCACTACACCACCAACACGAGGTTGCCTGTTTTTGAAGTGTGGGAGGAAACCGGAGTACCCGGAGAAACCCACGCAGGCACAGGGAGAACATGCAAACTCCATGCAGATAGGGTCCTGGTCAGGATTTCAACCAAGGACCCCAGTGCTGCAAGGCTAACCAATAAGCCTCTGTGCTGCCCATAGTTTGGCCTCTGATGTATAAGGCCCGCCCCCGCGGAGCGGGGTAAATCAGTGATGTCCAGTAGAGATTAGAGATGATGTCTTCAGCTGTACATTATTGGGTGGACGGGTTCGGGGATGTCGTCCATCTTATTTCCCACATGAGTGTCCTGTCTGTGAACATGAGGAGAACTCTTTGTGTGAGATGTTGGTCTGTGGAGCGGCCATGTGAAGAACGCTTCGTGCTCATGTCTTCTGATGGTGAAGGTCTCCTCTGTGCCCCCAACCTGACCCTTAGACAACCTCATATAGGACGTCGCTGGTAGTCAGAGTTCTCATTGGCCCCAGCAGAAAAGGCCTCAAGCTGGGAGGACGACTCCTCCCACTTCTGAAGCCAAGAAGCGTTCCTGACGTTTCTCTGAGACTTTAACCTCCAAGGCCAGACTTAAGCCAGGGGCCCAGTTCAGTCACAATCCTGGGGCCCCTAATCCCCAAACCTACAGACAAGTTCTAATAAACATCCTAAGGGGAAGCCACCATTTCCCAACGTGGGGGGACACCCCAATATAGAGAGAACATTGTATACAGTGAGGAACAGAAGTATTTGAACCCCTGAGAAGATCCGTGTTAATATTTGGTACAGAAGCCTTTGTCTGCAATTACAGAGGTCAGACGTTTCCTGTAGTCCTTGACCAGGTTTGCACTGCAACAGGGATTTTGGCCGACTCCTCCACACCGATCTCCTCTAGATCTGTCAGGTTTCGGGGCTGTCGCTGAGCAACACGGAGTTTCAGCTCCCTCCAAAGATGTTCTATTGGATTTAGGTCTGGAGACTGGCTAGGCCACTCCAGAACCTTGATATGCTTCTTACGGAGCCACTCCTTGGTTCTCCTGGCTGTGTGCTTCGGGTCGTTGTCATGTTGGAAGACCCAGCCACGACCCGTCTTCAATGCTCTGACTGAGGGAAGGAGGTTGTTGCTGAAAATCTCACAATAAATGGCCCCATTCATCCTCTCCTTAATACAGTGCAGTCGTCCTGTCCCCTTCACAGAAAAGCCCCCCCAAAGCATGATGTTACCACCCCCATGCTTCACAGTAGGGATGGTGTTCTTGGGATGCAACTCATCCTTCTTTTTCCTCCAAACACGGCGAGTGAAGTTTAGACCAAACGTTCTCCTTTGGTCTCATCTGACCACATGACTTTCTCCCATGCCTCCTCTGACCACATGACTTTCTCCCATGCCTCCTCTGACCACATGACTTTCTCCCATGCCTCCTCTGCATCATCCAGATGGTCATTGGCAACCTTCAGACGGGCCTGGACATGTGATGACTGGAGCAGGGGAACCTTCAGACGGGCCTGGACATGTGATGACTGGAGCAGGGGAACCTTCAGACGGGCCTGGACATGTGATGACTTGAGCAGTGGAACCTCCCATGCAATGCATGATTGGAAACCATGACGTCGTAGTGTTCTACCGACAGTGACCTGTGAAACTGTGGTCCCAGCTCTCTTCATGTCATTGACCAGCTCCTCCCTTGTAGTTCTGGGCTGATTCCTCACCTTTCTTCTCATCAGTGATACCCCACGAGGGGACATCTTGCATGGAGCCCCAGTCCAAGGGAGACTGACAGTCGTCTTCAGCCTCTTCCATTTTCTAACAATTGCTCCAACAGTTGATCTATTTTCACCAAGCTGCTTGGCAATTGCCCCGTAGCCCTTTCCAGCCTTGTGGAGGTCTACAATTTTGTCTCTGGTGTCTTTTGACAGCTCTTTGGTCTTGCCCATGGTAGTAGTTGGCGTCTGACTGACTGTGGGGTGGACAGGTGTCTTTAAAGAACTCAGACAGGTGATTTCTAAGTGGGAGAACTTGCAAAATCGCAGGGGGTTCAAATACTTCTGTTCCTCACTGTATACAGATATGATTGGGGGGGTGACACCCCAATATAGAGAGAACATTGTATATACAGATATGATGGGGGAGGGGTGACACCCCAATATAGAGAGAACATTGTATATACAGATATGACGGGGGAGGGGTGACACCCCAATATAGAGAGAACATTGTATATACAGATATGATGGGGGACGGGTGACACCCCAATATAGAGAGAACATTGTATATACAGATATGACGGGGGAGGGGTGACACCCCAATATAGAGAGAACATTGTATATACAGATATGACGGGGGAGGGGTGACACCCCAATATAGAGAGAACATTGTATATACAGATATGATGGGGGAGGGGTGACACCCCAATATAGAGAGAACATTGTATATACAGATATGATGGGGGGGGGGGTGTGATACCCCAATATAGAGAGAACATTGTATATACAGATATGATGGGGGAGGGGTGACACCACAATATAGAGAGAACATTGTATATACAGATATGATGGGGAGGGGTGACACCCCAATATAGAGAGAACATTGTATATACAGATATGATGGGGAGGGGTGACACCCCAATATAGAGAGAACATTGTATATACAGATATGATGGGGGAGGGGTGACACCCCAATATAGAGAGAACATTGTATAATCAGATATGATGGGGGGATGACACCCCAATATAGAGAGAACATTGTATATACAGATATGATGGGGGGGGTGACACCCCAATATAGAGAGAACATTGTATATACAGATATGATGGGGGAGGGGAGACACCCCAATATAGAGAGAACATTGTATATACAGATATGATGGGGGAGGGGGGACACCCCAATATAGAGAGAACATTGTATATACAGATATGATTGGGGGGGTGACACCCCAATATAGAGAGAACATTGTATATACAGATATGATGGGGGAGGGGTGACACCCCAATATAGAGAGAACATTGTATATACAGATATGATGGGGGAGGGGTGACACCCCAATATAGAGAGAACATTGTATATACAGATATGATGGGGGAGGGGGGACACCCCAATATAGAGAGAACATTGTATATACAGATATGATGGGGGAGGGGTGACACCCCAATATAGAGAGAACATTGTATATACAGATATGATGGGGGAGGGGTGACACCCCAATATAGAGAGAACATTGTATATACAGATATGATGGGGGAGGGGTGACACCCCAATATAGAGAGAACATTGTATATACAGATATGATGGGGGAGGGGTGACACCCCAATATAGAGAGAACATTGTATATACAGATATGATGGGGGGGGGTGACACCCCAATATAGAGAGAACATTGTATATATGTCTTCTGCTGGTGGACGTCTCTTTGGTGCCTTCAGCCAGGTGCGATGTAACACACACGTCATCCCGCAATTCTCATGCGTCTTGCCATGCGACAATTGCAGCAACATCACACTGCATTCAGAGCGCCATGTTGATGGTGAACGTCTCTTTGGTGCCTCTTCAGACATCTCCATAAAGGACGTCACTGGCAGGAAGGGTTCTCATTGGTCCCAGCAGAAAAGGCCTCAAGCTGGAAAGACTCCTCCCACTTCTGAAGCCAATCGGAGTTCCTTTCTTTTCTCCCAAGCTTCATCCTCCAAGACCAGACCTAAGCCAGGGGCCCAGTTCAGTCACAATCCTGGGGCCCCTAATCCCTAAACCTTCAGACAAGCCCTATTAAACCTCCTGAAGGGAAGCCCCCATTTCCTAAAGTGGGGGGACGTCTGTTGGCCTTTGGGGTCACCTGGTCAGCAGACATCTCAGAAGCTCAGGTAAGAGACGTGGTGTCCAGGGGCTACAGGCTAGAGGTCATCTCCCTGCCCCCACCCCGCTTCGTGTTGTCCAACCTGCCGGTGTCCCCGCAGGGACTAGCGATCCTCCATGCTGCTCCTGCAGATCTGCTGACCCAAGGAGATCTCCCCATTGGACCAACAGCAGAAAGGTTTCCGGGTTTTTACTCCAACCGTTTCCTTGTTCTAAAGCCTCAAAGAGGACATAGGCTGCATTCACTGGGGGATTAGGGGGCATACAGGGGATTCCTGGGGCTGGGATCACTGTGAACAGTGGGGGATGGGAAGTCTGTACAAAGCAATGACAGGCTGAGCCGGGACCATTCCCATGTATCCGCACATCCATCGGTCATCTGTGGTCAGGGAAGGATGAGCGATCCTGGCCCTAACCGTAGATGACCGATGGATGTGCGGATACATGGGAATGGTCGCGGCTCCTGTCAGCCTGTCATTGCTTTGTACAGACTTCCCATCCCCCACTGTTCACAGTGATCCCATCCGCAGGATTCCCTGTATGCCCCTAATCCCCCCAGTGAATGCAGCCTATGTCCTCCTTGAGCTCGGGTTCACACCAATGAGGTGCGGGAAACGCTGCGAATCCTGTACGTTTCCCGCACCGCATTGCAATCGCATCACGTTCATGCGATCTGGTGCGGGAGTCAGTAATAAATTATTGACACCCGAAACAGATGGCAAGACGCGATGTGATTGCCAGAAATCACATGACATGGGTGAGAAGACCCATACCATGTGATTCAGGTGCGGATCTAAAGACAGTCCTGCACCTTTGTGGTGCGGATGCGATGTGATTTGAGCCATAGGAAGTGTATGGCCCAAATCGCAGCGCACAGACATGTGCATGGAATGCGCAGAGGAATGCGGTGTGATTCCTGTGCAGACTCCATGCAGTGTCCCGCACCACATAGTGTGAACCGGCTGGGAGGCTTTAGAACAGGGAAAAGGTTGGAGTAAGGCCCCGGTCACAGGGGGCGTACTAATCCGTACAGCCGTGGGGGGCCGTGTTTACTTGGGGGATGTACCGGTGTTCATGCATCCCTGTGCAGGCAGGTTCATTGATGTCAGTTGGGATGCAGCGGCTGCATGGATACAGACACTGCTCCCAATGTAACATCTGTGCGGGTGAACAGCTGTGAACACAGATAGTGTGCGTTCAGGGCCATGCATCCATACGGATGTCAGATTGGGATCAGCATCTGTGTCCATGTTACCACTACGTCCCAACTGACATCAATGGAACTGCCTGCACAGGGATGCATGAACACCGGGACATCCCCTGCAAATAAACACGGCCCCCCACGGCGGTACACATTGGTATGTCCCCTGTGAATGTGGCCTAAAAACCGGGAACTATTCTGCTGTTGGTCCAATGGGGAGATCTCCTTGGGTCAGCAGATCTGCAGGAGCAGCATGGAGGACCGCTAGTCCCTGCGGGGACACCGGCAGGTTGGACAACACGAAGCGGGGTGGGGGCAGGGAGATGAACTCTAGTCTGTAGCCCCCGGACACCACGTCTCTTACCTGAGCTTCTGAGATGTCTGCTGACCAGGTGACCCCAAAGGCCAACAGACGTCCCCCCACTTTAGAAAGTAGGGAAATCCCTTCAGGAGGTTTAATAGGACTAGTCTGCAGGTTTGGGGATTAGGGGCCCCAGGATTGTGACTGAACTGGGCCCCTGGCTTAGGTCTGGTCTTGGAGGATGAAGCTTAGGAGAAAAGAAAGAAACTCTGATTGGCTTCAGAAGTAGGAGGAGTCTTTCCAGCTTGAGGCCTTTTCTGCTGGGACCAATGAGAACCCTTCCTGCCAGTGACGTCCTTTATGGAGATGTCTGAAGAGGCACCAAAGAGACGTTCACCATCAACATGGCGCCCCGAATGCAGTGTGATGTTGCTGCAATTGTCGCATGGCAAGACGCATGAGAATTGCGGGATGACGTGTGTGTTACATCGCACCTGGCTGAAGGCACCAAAGAGACGTCCACCATCAGAAGACATATATACAATGTTCTCTCTATATTGGGGTGTCCCCCCCCCCATCATATCTGTATATACAATGCTCTCTCTATATTGGGGTGTCACCCCTCCCCCATCATATCTGTATATACAATGTTCTCTCTATATTGGGGTGTCACCCCCCCATCATATCTGTATATACAATGCTCTCTCTATATTGGGGTGTCACCCCTCCCCCATCATATCTGTATATACAATGTTCTCTCTATATTGGGGTGTCACCCCTCCCCCATCATATCTGTGTATACAATGTTCTCTCTATATTGGGGTGTCACCCCCCCCATCATATTTGTATATACAATGTTCTCTCTATAGTGGGGTGTCACCCCTCCCCCATCATATCTGTATATACAATGTTCTCTCTATATTGGGGTGTCACCTCTCCCCCATCATATCTGTATATACAATGTTCTCTCTATATTGGGGCCCCCCCCCATCATATCTGTATATACAATGTTCTCTCTATATTGGGGTCCCCCCCCCATCATATCTGTATATACAATGTTCTCTCTATATTGGGGTGTCTCCCCTCCCCCATCATATCTGTGTATACAATGTTCTCTCTATATTGGGGTGTCACCCCTCCCCCATATCTGTATATACAATGTTCTCTCTATATTGGGGTGTCACCCCTCCCCCATCATATCTGTATATACAATGTTCTCTCTATATTGGGGTGTCACCCCTCCCCCATCATATCTGTGTATCTAATGTTCTCTCTGAGTCTTCTGGCCGGCCTCTTCGGTTGGCCCGCGCTTCTTCTTTAGCCGCAATACATTCTATAGGTGTCAGACACCACCTGACGGTATCTCTAGCGGCCCACAGTGTGGGGTTCCTCAGCACGCGGGGTCTAAGTCCCAATCTGCTTATGCACCAGGGCCCCTGATGGTGGGGATGGACTTGGAGCAGACCGAGACCAGGGCGCGACCCCTGAGTATGTCCAGCAGTGGTAGAGAGTACCGTCAGAGGTGTTGCGGGAAATAGAGCCTGACGAGAAGAGGCTGGTAGGCCTTGCAGCAGGGACTGATCCTTGCGGGATGGATGGATGGACAGTCAGCGTGACGTAAGGCGTAGTCAGGCAGGCCGGGTCAGCAACGTGCGGGCAGCGAGGTACCGGAGGAGCAGGCAGAGAATGGTCAGGGTCACGAGCCGGGTTCAGCAACGTGCGGGCAGCGAGGTACCGGAGGAGCAGGCAGGAGAGTGGTCAGGGTCACGAGCCGGGTTCAGCAACGTGCGGGCAGCGAGGTACCGGAGGAGCAGGCAGAGAATGGTCAGGGTCACGAGCCGGGTTCAGCAACGTGCGAGCAGCGAGGTACCAGAGGAGCAGGCAGAGAATGGTCAGGGTCACGAGCCGGGTTCAGCAATGTGCGGGCAGCGAGGTACCAGAGGAGCAGGCAGGAGAGTGGTCAGGTCAAGCCAGGGGTCAAGCAGGAGACAACCAGCAGGGTCAGGATCAAGCAGAGGTCGGCAACAGGAAACTTCACAAACCAGATGACAGGAACAGGATAATAAGACATACCTCCTGTCCTGTTTAAATAGCGCGCCCTGCGCTGTCATTGGTGCCAGGCGCCTGTCCGCGATCGGGAGTGCGCATGCGCGGCCGTCGCCGCCGCCACAATCGCCCAGGGCCCACTGGCTAGAGCGTGTCGGTGTTCTGTGCATGCGCCACCCGGCGTATCGCGGCAGAACACCCGACCCCTGACAATAGGTGAATACGGCTGCGATATTTAGGAGGTGACACAGTCGAAGATGAAACAGTCTGCTGGACATATAACTGGATGTCTCCCGCACAAGATGACGGCGACCTGGTATGAGGTGGGATTGTTGAGATTTTTCACCTTAGGTCGCTTGTGCTTCTTCTTTCGCTGGAATAAATTGCGTGGATTAAAGCGGGTGCCATCACTAGGAGATGCACCGCTGGGATGGCCAGTCGGTTGGTCAGTCCCAGAACTAATGTCATCGCTTGGTGGTTGGATGATGTCACTGATTGATGACATGGTAGAATATCTCTTAGGAATGATGTCATGCGTTGATGGGACGGCATCATCACCCTGTGGAATGACATCACTCGTTGATGGGACGGTATCATCAACCTGTGGAATGACATCACTCAGTAATGGGACGGTATCATCGTCCTGTGGAATGACGTCACTCATTGATGAGAACATTTTGCCATAACTGAACTCTATGGTTGTCCAGCGCCTCTTCATTGCCCGCCATAAATCCCGTAGGATAAAACGGGCGGTATCGCTAGGAATTTCACCTCTGGATTGGACACTGGGATGGACAGTCATGGTTGTCCATTCTCGCCTATTGCCAGAACTCGATCGTAGGATCATGTCTTTTGTTGGAAAGACGCCAGAAGTCGTTGATGGTAAAGTGTTATCTAATGCTGGAAAGAGTAAACCTCTTGTTGATGTGCTGGAAGGATGAACACGGATGGGATCCCTGGGAGGTGCGACGCTGGGAATGGGAAAGTCGGTCTCTTCCATAGCACTGTCCACATTTTCACTTGTTGATGAAAGGATGTAGCCATGCCTGAACTCCTTGGTTGGCCTGCGCCTCCCCATTGGCCGGCATAGATGCCGTAGGTGAGCGCGGATGTCATCCCTGGGAGGTGGGACGCTGGGAATGGGAAGGTCAGTCTCTTCCATACGAAAGTCAGCCTGGTCCATAGTGCTGTCTGTTGTTAGATCGATGTCAATCGTCGGTGGGTTGATGTTGCTTTTCGTTGGTTGGATCCATTGGTGAAATGGCTTGAAATATTTTAGGAACATGACCAGCAGCAAGATGATAAGTCCCAACAAGCATTCTGATTGGTGCTCAGCAACAGTATTTATAAGCATGGGTAGCACTGTGTTCCCTAAGGCCGCCCACCCATTGGACCAGACTGACTGGAGCTCAGCAACCATCCATTGGTAGCAGTCAGTGGCATTTATAAGCATGGGTGGGGCTGTGTTCCCTAAGGCCGCCCACCCATTGGACCAGACTGACTGGAGCTCAGCAACCATCCATTGGTAGCAGTCAGTGGCATTTATAAGCATGGGTGGGGCTGTGTTCCCTAAGGCCGCCCACGCATTGGACCAGACTGACTGGAGCCCAGCAAACATCCATTGGTAGCAGTCAGTGGCATTTATAAGCATGGGTGGGATTGTGTTCCCTAAGGCCGCCCACCCATTGGACCAGACTGACTGGAGCCCAGCAAACATCCATTGGTAGCAGTCAGTGGCATTTATAAGCATGGGTGGGGCTGTGTTCTCTGAGGTTGGCCCCTCGCTGTACCAGACATCGAGTAGTTGATAAAAGAATTCAATCAGCTCCAGGAACATCAAATATTGTGCTAATATTGTGGCCAGATGATTCCTGCGCAGGATGTACCTCAGAATGAGAACACTTATCAGGACTGTCCCCTTATACCAGAATGGAATGGTGGCCAGTAGTGAAAACCAACTGATGGGTCCTGGGGACTCGTTTTCCAATTCTCTGACCTTTTCCTGCTCCAGTTCTTCCATCATCTTCATGGTCCTCCCCTCCTCCATGCGTATATCTGGGGAGTCTTTGATGAAATATCGGTGTTCCTCCATCATCTTCATGCTCCCCCCCTCCATGCGGATATCTGGGGAGTCTTTGATGAAATGTCTTTGTTCCTCCATAATCTTCATATCATTGTCCTTGTCCATGCCGGTCTTTGTGGAGTCTTTGATGTCCTTCCTGTGTACTCCCCAAGGGAGCAACAGGATAACAATCGCGGCAAAGATTCTGCACATTTTTGTTTTTTTTTTTTAGAAAAAAAACAGGAGCTCTGTAAGGAAGCAGCTGTCTCTGGTGAGAGAAAACAGCAACTGAGGACTCACAGTGAGGGAGGTCATGTGACCACAGTGAGGGGGGCGGGGTTTATGTGTGACCAATCAGCAGCCTCTGTTCAGCCTGCTTTACTCTGATTGGCTCATCTGTGATCCAGTCTGTTTACAGTGCAAAGTCACAGTGAGGGGGGCGGAGTTTATGTGTGACCAATCAGCAGCCTCTGTTCAGCCTGCTTTACTCTGATTGGCTCATCTGGGATCCAGCTCAGGCGGCTTTGGATTGGATGTTGGGATGTAGAGCAGATCTGGATTGGATCCTATTATATAACATTGATAACATTTCCCTGTATTTATAATATAGACGCCTCTGTTTATATTCATACAATGTTATTATAATGTCATTTTATTTATTTTACTGTATTAATAGGATTGTAATGATTGATATGAATTGTAATATAAACAATAATGGGTGTAATATTAATAATCCCAATAATTATAATACAATAAAGCTGTTCTGTGTATTTGGATGACAGAAATCTCCTGGCCATTCTCTGTGCTGACATTTCCCTGATGGAATGCACACAGGAGCCGCTAGAGGGCAGCAACACTCAGCTCCTCCTGTAGTGTCCCATCACCATAGATTTCCTCCTGGAAGACCCATCACCATGGAGACCAGGCAGGAAGTGATCGGTGTTTTCATGGTGTCTGGAGGGGAAGTTGGGGAAGCTGCGCCCTGGGGTGGCCGGGAAGGGAAAGTGCTGGGGGAAGGGAGACACTGGGGGAAGGGAGACACTGGGAGGGGGGGGTCAGCCCCCATTATTATTATGGGTAATAAGATGTGTAATCATATATAATGTTATAGTGATACATCGTCATAACTCCTCTGATAGTCACACTTATTGTTATCATTAACCATCATTTCTATACCCCCCCATCATCACTATACCCCCCCATCATCGCTATACCCCCCCCCCATCATCGCTGTACCCCCCCCCATCATCGCTATACCCCACCATCATCACTGTACACCCCCCATCATCGCTGTATACCCCCCCCACCATCATCGCTGTACACCCCCACCATCATCGCTGTACACCCCCCCATCATCGCTGTACACCCCCCCATCATCGCTGTACACCCCCCCCATCATCACTGTACACCCCCCCCCCACCATGGCTGTACACCCCCCCCCCCCCCATGTTTGGGACCCCCTGTATGACCTTTACCGGGGTAATCAGGACGGATGGCGGATGCAATGCTTTACAAGCTGCTAATAAAACAATTATAAATACACATTTTTTTTCCTGCAAAACACGGCATTTATTTATTTATTTCATTGTTTTTTAAGGTGAACTTCTATTGTTGGAGAATATTTCTCTGGCTGTCAGTTTGCATTTGTATCTTCTATGCTGGGAAAAGGTTTCTTTGAGTTGTGATGATTTGGTTTGTGATTATGATGGGTCACCATTGTGAACTAACCATCCGTTTTACTCTTCTAGAAGATCAGGAAATATTCCCGGACACATTCCTTGCTGACCCCCCAACATTAATAAAAGGGGGCGTTCAGAAGAGGGCGACAGACCCCAGTGTAGGCGAAGGGATGATGGCGTCCCCCTGTCTTCTCTGACAGCCAATGGTGAGTTCACATGGGGAATGCCCTTCATCACTGAGCTGACAACACTGTCTCTGCTGCACTGAAATCCCAAGCAGTGTTGTCAGCCCCGGCCAGTTCTTCTCTGTATTACTAATAGCGTGTTAGGAGGCCTGGATCCCAAATGGGGAAACAGATTTGATGAAGAGAGGCAGCTCTGTAATGTGGGGTATCCCTGAGGGTCCCCAGAAAAGTGTCCAAGGATGAGAGTGCCCCCGGATAGTGTACGTCCAGTAAATGTTTATCAAATGTTACTTCAACTTTAAAGGATAAATGTAAAGGTGTACAACCCCCCCTCCCATCCCCCGATACCTGCTGTACTTACCTTTGGGGTGGGAGCTGTCAGGGCTCCCACAGGTGACCCAGTAGTCCAGGGATTCTCTGGGCAGCACTTCCTGGAAGGAGCAGATGGATTCTGATTGCTCGGCGCTGTCACAGGGAGTCTATCTGGTCCGTCTTGTGAGCGCTGCACAGAAAAGAGCGGATATTTCACATTCCCTGACCACTGGACCTGCTGAAGAAACCCTGACAACTCAGGATGGCCAGAAGTAAGTACAGAGGGACCTGGGGGGGGGGGGGGGGGTACGGTCTTCTACCCCCTCTGCTACGATATGTCCCCCCCCCCCCCCCCCCCCCATGTATGTAGGATGGCATCGGTCTTGGGCAAGCGCCTGGTGCTAAAATCAGCGCCATCCATCAACTCTCATCCATTCTTCTTCAAAACATCACGGTCAGACAGCGGTGGGGGGGGGGATAGAGGGGCGTGCTGTCAGCCACGCTAGCCCCCAGTCTACAGCACATGTAATACATACATGCACTCTGTCACCTAGAGCTCAGGATGAAATACACATTATAGATTCTCCTTTGAAGCTGGACTCCAGGTATGAAAAGAACATCAATGAATCCTCATAATCTCCTGTACAGCAGAGCTCAGGCTGGGAGATGGAGGAGCATCAGAGGGAACCAATAGGAATAGATAGAATTTGTGGTGGTTTTTGCCCATGTGATTGGTTCTGGCCTCTTTCACATAACCGTTCCAATCAGGTCCACCTGTCAGTTTTTGGATTTGGCTAAACAGGCCAGACTTCCCTCCCCACCTCCATCAATGAGACTTCCCTCCCCACCTCCATCAATGAGACTTCCCTCCCCACCTCCATCAATGAGACTTCCCTCCCCACCTCCATCAATGAGACTTTCCTCCTCACACCCACCAATGAGACTTTCCTCCTCACATCCACCAATGAGCCCCCACCGGGTTGTTTTCTTTTTGTGCTAAAAAGATTGGGGAAAAAAAACCAAACCGTTTTCTTTGTTCTGTTATACAATTTTGCACATTCTCCTCCAGGTTGCTGATGCCTCTCCAGTCGCCGTCATCTCGTCCAGCGTGCCCGCCAGTACTGGGGTGCACTTACCTGCGGGCGCCGTAGTTACTTTGGCTCCGCCCCCAGACATCATCGGGATGAAGGACAGCGGAGGAGATGTAAGTCCCTGATTTCAGTCTTCTGCTTCATTCTGCCTCAAGTATTCAGGGAAAGGGAAAAGCTGTCACTTTGTAACAGGTTCTCTTTATAGCCCCGCCTCCTCTGCGGCTCTTTTTGTATAAACGGTTTGGTTAGGAAGGGAAGGATTACCATACACTTACAGATCTAAAGCCAGCGAGTTATAGAGGAAATAATGCAGCATGCAGACCTTTTACTAAAGCGCAACTCCACCAAAAAGGGGAAATTCCGCTTTAAAGTGACATCAACCACTTGCCTACCGGGCACTTTTACCCCCTTCCTGCCCAGGCCAGATGTCACACTTTGAATGACAATCGCACGGTCATGCAACATTGCATCCAAACTAAATTTATAGCTTTTTTTTTAGACAAACAGAGATTTCTTTTGTTGGTATTTAATCAGCACTGGGGGGGGGGGGGGTTAATTTATGTTAAACAAACGATGAAAGACCAAACATTTTGAAAAAAACACATTTTTGTTTAGTTTCTGTTATAAAGTTTTGTAAATAGGTGATTTTTCTCCTTCACTGATGAGGCGGCACTGATGGGCATTGATTGGCGGCACTGACAACCAGCACTGATGGGCACTGACAGCCAGCACTGATGGGCACTGATAGTCAGCAATGATGGATATTGATGAGGCACTGATGAGACTTCTCCAATATGTGGCACTGATAGGCAGCACTGATGGGCACTGATAGATAGCACTGATGGGTACAGACAGGCATCAATGATGGACAATGAAATTCATCACTGATAAGCAATGTACTGATGAGCACTGACCACTAGCACTGTTGGGTACTGATAGCCATCACTGATGGGCACTGATAGCCAGCACTGATGGGCACCCATACAAAGCACTGATGGGCAGTGACCACTAGCACTGATGGGTACTGATAGCCATCACTGATGGGCACTGATAGCCAGCACTGATGGTCACTGACCACTAGCACTGATGGGCACTGATAGCCATCACTGATGGGCACCCATACAAAGCACTGATGGGCAGTGAGCACTAGCACTGATGGGTACTGATAGCCATCACTGATGGGCACTGATAGCCTGTACTGATGGTCACTGACCGCTAGCACTGATGGGCACTGATAGCCAGCACTGATGGGCACTGACCACTAGCACTGATGGGTACTGATAGCCATCACTGATGGGCACCCATACAAAGCACTGATGGGCAGTGACCACTAGCACTGATGGGCACTGATAGCCATCACTGATAGGCACCCATACAAAGCACTGATGGGCAGTGACCACTAGCACTGATGGGCACTGATAGCCAGCACTGATGGGCACCCATACAAAGCACTGATGGGCAGTGAGCACTAGCACTGATGGGTACTGATAGCCATCACTGATGGGCACTGATAGCCTGTACTGATGGTCACTGACCGCTAGCACTGATGGGCACTGATAGCCATCACTGATGGGCACCCATACAAAGCACTGATGGGGCTACACTGATAAGTGCCCTGATGATCAGTGTATTTGTCCCCTCTGAGAAATGCCGCTTCCCAGCTCTCCTCTCCTCATGTGCTGTGAGCGGGAGGAGAGGACTGCCGATATCCAGCATTTCTGATTTACACTGATCGGCTGTGATTGGGCACAGCTGACCACATGGTAAAAGGCTACTCCGATTGGCCCTTTTCCTGGACATATGAGCAGCTGTGGCTGAACAGCACAGCGATCAAAGATCGCGCCCGTTGCGGGCGCCCCCTGGAGGGGGAGGGGGGGGGGCGTGGTTCTGGGAGGACGTCCATGGACACCCTCTCAGAACTAGCCGACCTCGCTGTCGCTGTCTTTTGCCTGTAGTGTGGTCAGGAACTGGTTACAGGTAATTAAAAAAAAAAGCCAAACATGTTATACTTCCTTTCTGTCTGTAATGGTTTTGCACAGAGCGGCCCCGATCCTCCTCTTCTCGGGTCACTTGCCTGCCCTCCTTGTCCCTCCCTTCTGCCTCGTTCCCCCATAGCAAGTAACTTGTTTGGGGGCACCCAAGCAAACTTGCTCCTGAGCCACTGCGATGTGTGTCCATTCACACACAGAGCACTGTTTGGCCCTCCTCATTGGCTCACTGGCTCTGATTGACAGTAGCAGGAACCAAAGGGCTCCTGCTACTGTCTCAGCCAATGAGTAGGGAGAGTCCCCATACAGCTGAGGCTATAGTGAACATCAGTGGATTGGAGGGGGTTCAGGTAAGGATTGGGGGTGCTTCACACAGAAGGTTTTTTACCTTCATTCATAGAATGGCTGCAGGGAGCGGTCTTAGAACATGCAGGGATCCTGCAGGAGCGGAGGATCAGGTATGAGAGGCGGCACCGATGGGCACTGATAGGTAACAATGACTGGCACTGATAGGCAACACTGATGGGCACTGATATGTGGCATTGATGGGCACTGACAGGTGGCACTGACTGGCACTGATAGGTGACAATGACTGGCACTGATAGGCAACACTGATGGGCACTGATATGTGGCACTGATGGGGACTGACAGGTGGCACTGACTGGCACTGATAGGTGACAATGACTGGCACTGATGGGAACTGACAGGTGGCACTGATGGGGCTACACTGAGCAGTGCCCTGATGATCAGTGTAGATGTCCCCTCTGAGGAATGACGATTACCGGCTCTCCTCTCCTCACATGCTGTCAGCGTTAGGAGAGGATTGCCAATAGCCGGCATTTCCTTCTTTACATGTGATCAGTTGTGATTGGACACAGTTGATCACATGACAGAACTGATATCATCGACTCTTTACTTTGATCGGTGATCCTGTGTGTTCTAGGGATACGGCGCACCACCGATTGCCACCCCGCACTCCCCCGAGAGCCCCTGATGATGTCTGCTCTGTCATATGACGTCCTCCCAGAACGAAAGAACCGCCCCCCCGCCTGTCCTTTCCTTCTATTATTACTATTATACAGGAATTATGGCGCCAACAGTTTGCGCAGCGCTGTACAATATAAGGGGGGCGGTACAATTACAATACATTTCAGTACAGAAGGAATAGGAGGGCCCGGCTCTTGGAGCTTACACTCTAAAGTCTCCATACCGGGGTCAGTCATACACCCCATACTATGGTCGGTCACATGTTCCCATACCAGAGAGGCATGATGGGATTTGTAGTTTCAGCACAGCTGGAGTTTGAAGGTCGCCTGGTCTAGGCTGTAGCCCCTCCCCAGAAAAGCTATAGTACTCTATAGGGAAGGATTTGGGGGCTTGTCAGGGTCGGCTACATAGACCTAAAGATACAGTTGGATCAGGAGATGTGTAGTCTCTAATGGGAGCTTTATATTTCTGTGTCCACATTCAGCGCAGCAACACAATGGGGGAAACATCAAATAAATTAGGGGCCCTCTTCTCATGTCAATGGGGAGCCCCAGACCCCTCCCAGCCAGCTGCTTTGGGGAATGAAGGGGGGGAACAATAATCAAGCAGGTTAGAAAACCCAAAAACCTGTCCTGAATGTCCTTCCTCCCCTTCCAAGTATATCAGCCATGGGGGGGTGGGTCATGGTTTTACCACCCCCCAGACTGCTTGGATGGAAGGGGCTGTACACATGATTTGCGGATGCAGCAGAGATGATACCCTCTGTCACATTTGCCATCGGTACTGCTGAGTGTGAATGGGACCCGTCACAACTGCCCTGCATCCATGTACAATGCATGTGGTTGCTGCTCGGGGGCGGGGACTTTACAGGATTATATCACTTAGTGAGAAGGTGACTTCTCATCTCCCAGCTGCCTGTCAATTGCCCTCTGAAAAGAGATCCAACGGTGATCACTTTTAGAGGGCAATGCGGGTATAAAGAGCCCTTCCTCTGGCTGTGTGCAGAGATCTGCCCATGTGTATGTCAGAGGATTCCCGGCTCTGGAAACCTATACAATGTTCTTTTATACTTGGAGATGTAAACGGCTTGTTACTGAAAGAGCCTTTACATGGTTAGTAAAAGAACTTCCTTCCCTATGAACAGCGAACCCCACCTGTGAACGGACTTCATGATCCAATCAATATTTGTCTGCAGACGTAACGACGTTCAATATATAAATGTATTCTTCTATAAATCCCCGCTCCGCGCTCCTCCTACCTACACCTCCCCCACCAATAGCTGCTGTATTCACCAACCTGAGAAACAGACAAAACTAGAGTCTACCAAAACCAATGTGTCCCCCCCCCCCGGTACAGCTCCGAGTATACGACTTCCAATGTGTCCCCCCCGGTACAGCTCCGAGTATATGACTTCCAGTGTGTCCCCCCAATACAGCTCCGAGTATATGACTTCCAATGTGTCCCCCCCATACAGCTCCGTGTATATGACTTCCAATGTGTCCCCCCAATACAGCTCCGAGTATATGACTTCCAATGTCCCCCCCCCGATACAGCTCCGAGTATATGACTTCCAATGTCCCCCCCAATACAGCTCCGAGTATATGACTTCCAGTATGTCCCCCCAATACAGCTCCGAGTATATGACTTCCAATGTCCCCCCCCAATACAGCTCCGAATATATGACTTCCAATGTCCCCCCCAATACAGCTCCGAGTATATGACTTCCAATGTGTCCCCCCCCAATACAGCTCCGAATATATGACTTCCAATGTCCCCCCCAATACAGCTCCGAGTATATGACTTCCAATGTGTCCCCCCAATACAGCTCCGAATATATGACTTCCAATGTCCCCCCCAATACAGCTCTGAGTATATGACTTCCAATGTCCCCCCAATACAGCTTCGAGTATATGACTTCCAATGTCCCCCCCAATACAGCTCCGAGTATATGACTTCCAATGTGTACCCCCCCAATACAGCTCCGAGTATATGACTTCCATTGTGTACCCCCCCAATACAGCTCCGAGTATATGACTTCCAATGTGTCCCCCCAATACAGCTCCGAGTATATGACTTCCAATGTGTCCCCCCAATACAGCTCCGAGTATATGACTTCCAATGTCCCCCCCCAATACAGCTCCGAGTATATGACTTCCAATGTCCCCCCCAATACAGCTCCGAGTATATGACTTCCAATGTGTCCCCCCAATACAGCTCCGAGTATATGACTTCCAATGTGTCCCCCCCAATACTGCTCCGAGTATATGACTTCCAATGTGTCCCCCCAATACAGCTCCGAGTATATGACTTCCAATGTGTCCCCCCAATACAGCTCCGAGTATATGACTTCCAATGTCCCCCCCCAATACAGCTCCGAGTATATGACTTCCAATGTGTCCCCCCAATACAGCTCTGAGTATATGACTTCCAATGTGTCCCCCCAAATACTGCTCCGAGTATATGACTTCCAATGTGTCCCCCCAATACAGCTCCGAGTATATGACTTCCAATGTGTCCCCCCAATACAGCTCCGAGTATATGACTTCCAATGTGTCCCCCCAATACAGCTCCGAGTATATGACTTCCAATGTGTCCCCCCCCCAATACAGCTCCGAGTATATGACTTCCAATGTGTCCCCCCAATACAGCTCCGAGTATATGACTTCCAATGTGTCCCCCAATACAGCTCCGAGTATATGACTTCCAATGTGCCCCCCCCCCCGATACAGCTCCGAGTATATGACTTCCAATGTGTCCCCCCCAATACAGCTCCGAGTATATGACTTCCAATGTGTCCCCCCCAATACAGCTCCGAGTATATGACTTCCAATTTGTCCCCCCCAATACAGCTCCGAGTATATGACTTCCAATGTGTCCCCCAATACAGCTCCGAGTATATGACTTCCAATGTGCCCCCCCCCCCCCGATACAGCTCCGAGTATATGACTTCCAATGTGCCCCCCCCCCCGATACAGCTCCGAGTATATGACTTCCAATGTGTCCCCCCCCAATACAGCTCCGAGTATATGACTTCCAATGTGTCCCCCCAATACAGCTCCGAGTATATGACTTCCAATGTGTCCCCCCCAATACAGCTCCGAGTATATGACTTCCAATGTGTCCCCCCCAATACAGCTCCGAGTATATGACTTCCAATGTGTCCCCCCCAATACAGCTCCGAGTATATGACTTCCAATGTGTCCCCCAATACAGCTCCGAGTATATGACTTCCAATGTGCCCCCCCCCGATACAGCTCCGAGTATATGACTTCCAATGTGTCCCCCCCCAATACAGCTCCGAGTATATGACTTCCAATGTGTCCCCCCCAATACAGCTCCGAGTATATGACTTCCAATGTCCCCCCAATACAGCTCCGAGTATATGACTTCCAATGTGTCCCCCCAATACAGCTCCGAGTATATGACTTCCAATGTGTCCCCCCCGATACAGCTCCGAGTATATGACTTCCAATGTGTCCCCCCAATACAGCTCCGAGTATATGACTTCCAATGTCCCCCCCAATACAGCCCTGAGTATATGACTTCCAATGTCCCCCCCCCCAATACAGCTCCGAGTATATGACTTCCAATGTCCCTCCAATACAGCTCCGAGTATATGACTTCCAGTGTGTCCCCCCCCGATACAGCTCCGAGTATATGACTTCCAGTGTCCCCCCCCCCAATACAGCTCCTAGTATATGACTTCCAGTGTGTGTCCCCCCCGATACAGCTCCGAGTATATGACTTCCAATGTGTCCCCCCCAATACATCTCCGAGTATATGACTTCCAACATATAACAAGTCATGTATCCGATATGAACCCCCAAACCCCCCCTCTGTATACAATAAACAAGGATACAAAGTCTGAGAGTCCATCACATCTTCATCCTTCATTGTGTTCCTAGTGACACCATCGGGGAGATTTACTAAAACCGGAGAGTGCAGAATCTGGTGCAGCCGTGCACGGCAGCCAATCAGCTTCTAGGTTGTATTGTGAAAGCTTCATTGGACAAGCTGAGGTTAGAAGCTGATTGGCTGCCATGCACAGCTGCACCAGATCCTGAGATCTCCAGGTTTAGTAAATCTCCCCCAATGTCCCCTGATTGATGACTTGGTGTGTTGTACACAGAGGGGGGTGGGGGGTTCATATTGGGGACACGGCTTGTTCTGTGTTGGGGGTCATATATGAGGAGCTGTATTCGGGGTATATATTGGGGACACGGCTTGTTCTGTGTTGGGGGTCATATATGAGGAGCTGTATTCGGGGTATATATTGGTGACACGGCTTGTTCTGTGTTGGGGGTCTTATATGAGGAGCTGTATTCGGGGTATATATTGGGGACACGGCTTGTTCTGTGTTGGGGGTTATATATGGGGAGCTGTATTCGGGGTATATATTGGGGACATGGCTTGTTCTGTGTTGGGGGTCATATATGGGGAGCTGTATTCGGGGTATATATTGGTGACACGGCTTGTTCTGTGTTGGGGGTCATATATGAGGAGCTGTATTCGGGGTATATATTGGGGACACGGCTTGTTCTGTGTTGGGGGTCATATATGATTAGCTGTATTCGGGGTATATATTGGGGACACGGCTTGTTCTGTGTTGGGGGTCATATATGAGGAGCTGTATTCGGGGTATATATTGGGGACACGGCTTGTTCTGTGTTGGGGGTCATATATGAGGAGCTGTATTCGGGGTATATATTGGTGACACGGCTTGTTCTGTGTTGGGGGTCATATATGAGGAGCTGTATTCGGGGTATATATTGGGGACACGGCTTGTTCTGTGTTGGGGGTCATATATGAGGAGCTGTATTCGGGGTATATATTGAGGACACGGCTTGTTCTGTGTTGGGGGTCATATATGAGGAGCTGTATTCGGGGTATATATTGGGGACACGGCTTGTTCTGTGTTGGGGGTCATACATGAGGAGCTGTATTCGGGGTATATATTGGGGACACGGCTTGTTCTGTGTTGGGGGTCATATATGAGGAGCTGTATTCGGGGTATATATTGGGGACACGGCTTGTTCTGTGTTGGGGGTCATATATGGGGAGCTGTATTCGGGGTATATATTGGGGACACGGCTTGTTCTGTGTTGGGGGTCATATATGAGGAGCTGTATTCGGGGTATATATTGGGGACACGGCTTGTTCTGTGTTGGGGGTCATATATGAGGAGCTGTATTCGGGGTATATATTGGGGACACGGCTTGTTCTGTGTTGGGGGTCATATATGAGGAGCTGTATTCGGGGTATATATTGGGGACACGGCTTGTTCTGTGTTGGGGGTCATATATGAGGAGCTGTATTCGGGGTATATATTGGGGACACGGCTTGTTCTGTGTTGGGGGTCATATATGAGGAGCTGTATTCGGGGTATATATTGGGGACACGGCTTGTTCTGTGTTGGGGGTCATATATGAGGAGCTGTATTCGGGGTATATATTGGGGACACGGCTTGTTCTGTGTTGGGGGTCATATATGGGGAGCTGTATTCGGGGTATATATTGGGGACAAGGCTTGTTCTGTGTTGGGGGTCATATATGAGGGGCTGTATTCGGGGTATATATTGGGGACAAGGCTTGTTCTGTGTTGGGGGTCATATATGAGGAGCTGTATTCGGGGTATATATTGGGGACACGGCTTGTTCTGTGTTGGGGGTCATATATGAGGAGCTGTATTCGGGGTATATATTGGTTTTTGGTATACTTTGGTTTTGTCTGTATTCTTAGCTGTGTTCTCTCTTCTATTGGCTGAGATGTGTCGGAACCCCTGGAAACCATTTCTCCATTCTTCTGACTTCTCTCCATTGCCGTGAAATCTGATTGGTTGTTGGAGGTTCTTGCACTTCGTTTGGCTTTGTTCTGCCTCATGTTTGTCCTTCAGGAAGATAGCCGGACCCATCAGTCTACAGAAAATGGAAGCTTCATCTGCATATATGTTGCCTTCCTTGGCTATTCCTTCCCCCTCAATGACACGCCATCAACAATTGTAAAATAAAACATTTTAGTTTTTTATTACATGCCTTTTTTAGACCTAGTTTGGTCCTTCCTGGGTCCCTTTGCTTCTCTATGCAATGCAGGCAGATCATGGCTGGTGGAAGGAACCAGCTGGGTGCTTTACAGAGCTTCCTGAAAACATCACAGCACCCGGCCTCAGTTCTCCTCTGAAGAGCCCTGATGTAACCAATGGGCTAGCTTGTGGGAGGAGTTATGCAAGAAATCATCGCAATCCCCTGAGTGGTGGCCATCAGTCTGGAAGAGTGGGCGTTTCTAGGAAGGCAACATTTGCATACATGCTGACCTAGGTGCCGCCCTCATGTGATGCTGAGCCTCCACGATTGGTGGAACTGAAATCCAGTGAATGAAAGGGCGGGGCCAAGGACAGTCAGACTGAGGAGGAAAGTGATAAATGATGCTGGACGTCCTCTAGCCAGGAAAGCAGACGGAGCTCTATCTGACTTGCTGCAGCTTCTAATGCACATTGTGAGAAGCTCACAGTGTGCAGTGAAATCAGAGTAAGCCATTTTACTACAGGAGAGGAGTCGGTACAACTGTGCAAGACTGGAGGGGGGCCGGAGGGGGGATTTATTGTACCGTCATTGGTTATAATGTATGAGAAATCTACGTTTTATTGTATTTGCTTCTCACCTACAAATAAAATATATATATAATTTCCATTTCTAATCCTATTATTACCATTATTATTCGGATTATTATCATTATAAATAGTATTTCTGTTATTAATATTATTATCATGATAGTTGTCGATATTGTTGGAATTATTATTATCATTGCTATAAATAATATTAGTATCAGAATTATCACGCCAATACTAAGGAGGCGAAGCAGCCATCTTGGATATTGCGTTGGCTGGGAATCGAACCCAGGTCAGCTGCTTGGAAAGCAGCCATGCTAACCACTACACCACCAACACGAGGTTGCCTGTTTTTGAAGTGTGGGAGGAAACCGGAGTACCCGGAGAAACCCACGCAGGCACAGGGAGAACATGCAAACTCCATGCAGATAGGGTCCTGGTCAGGATTTCAACCAAGGACCCCAGTGCTGCAAGGCTAACCAATAAGCCTCTGTGCTGCCCATAGTTTGGCCTCTGATGTATAAGGCCCGCCCCCGCTGAGCGGGGTAAATCAGTGATGTCCAGTAGAGATTAGAGATGATGTCTTCAGCTGTACATTATTGGGTGGACGGGTTCGGGGATGTCGTCCATCTTATTTCCCACATGAGTGTCCTGTCTGTGAACATGAGGAGAACTCTTTGTGTGAGATGTTGGTCTGTGGAGCGGCCATGTGAAGAACGCTTCGTGCTCATGTCTTCTGATGGTGAAGGTCTCCTCTGTGCCCCCAGCCTGACCCTTAGACAACCTCATATAGGACGTCGCTGGTAGTCAGAGTTCTCATTGGCCCCAGCAGAAAAGGCCTCAAGCTGGGAGGACGACTCCTCCCACTTCTGAAGCCAAGAAGCGTTCCTGACGTTTCTCTGAGACTTTAACCTCCAAGGCCAGACTTAAGCCAGGGGCCCAGTTCAGTCACAATCCTGGGGCCCCTAATCCCCAAACCTACAGACAAGTTCTAATAAACATCCTAAGGGGAAGCCACCATTTCCCAACGTGGGGGGACACCCCAATATAGAGAGAACATTGTATACAGTGAGGAACAGAAGTATTTGAACCCCTGAGAAGATCCGTGTTAATATTTGGTACAGAAGCCTTTGTCTGCAATTACAGAGGTCAGACGGTTCCTGTAGTCCTTGACCAGGTTTGCACTGCAACAGGGATTTTGGCCGACTCCTCCACACCGATCTCCTCTAGATCTGTCAGGTTTCGGGGCTGTCGCTGAGCAACACGGAGTTTCAGCTCCCTCCAAAGATGTTCTATTGGATTTAGGTCTGGAGACTGGCTAGGCCACTCCAGAACCTTGATATGCTTCTTACGGAGCCACTCCTTGGTTCTCCTGGCTGTGTGCTTCGGGTCGTTGTCATGTTGGAAGACCCAGCCACGACCCGTCTTCAATGCTCTGACTGAGGGAAGGAGGTTGTTGCTGAAAATCTCACAATAAATGGCCCCATTCATCCTCTCCTTAATACAGTGCAGTCGTCCTGTCCCCTTCACAGAAAAGCCCCCCCAAAGCATGATGTTACCACCCCCATGCTTCACAGTAGGGATGGTGTTCTTGGGATGCAACTCATCCTTCTTTTTCCTCCAAACACGGCGAGTGAAGTTTAGACCAAACGTTCTCCTTTGGTCTCATCTGACCACATGACTTTCTCCCATGCCTCCTCTGACCACATGACTTTCTCCCATGCCTCCTCTGACCACATGACTTTCTCCCATGCCTCCTCTGCATCATCCAGATGGTCATTGGCAACCTTCAGACGGGCCTGGACATGTGATGACTGGAGCAGGGGAACCTTCAGACGGGCCTGGACATGTGATGACTGGAGCAGGGGAACCTTCAGACGGGCCTGGACATGTGATGACTTGAGCAGTGGAACCTTCCGTGCAATGCATGATTGGAAACCATGACGTCGTAGTGTTCTACCGACAGTGACCTGTGAAACTGTGGTCCCAGCTCTCTTCATGTCATTGACCAGCTCCTCCCTTGTAGTTCTGGGCTGATTCCTCACCTTTCTTCTCATCAGTGATACCCCACGAGGGGACATCTTGCATGGAGCCCCAGTCCAAGGGAGACTGACAGTCGTCTTCAGCCTCTTCCATTTTCTAACAATTGCTCCAACAGTTGATCTATTTTCACCAAGCTGCTTGGCAATTGCCCCGTAGCCCTTTCCAGCCTTGTGGAGGTCTACAATTTTGTCTCTGGTGTCTTTTGACAGCTCTTTGGTCTTGCCCATGGTAGTAGTTGGCGTCTGACTGACTGTGGGGTGGACAGGTGTCTTTAAAGAACTCAGACAGGTGATTTCTAAGTGGGAGAACTTGCAAAATCGCAGGGGGTTCAAATACTTCTGTTCCTCACTGTATACAGATATGATTGGGGGGGTGACACCCCAATATAGAGAGAACATTGTATATACAGATATGATGGGGGAGAGGTGACACCCCAATATAGAGAGAACATTGTATATACAGATATGACGGGGGAGGGGTGACACCCCAATATAGAGAGAACATTGTATATACAGATATGATGGGGGACGGGTGACACCCCAATATAGAGAGAACATTGTATATACAGATATGACGGGGGAGGGGTGACACCCCAATATAGAGAGAACATTGTATATACAGATATGACGGGGGAGGGGTGACACCCCAATATAGAGAGAACATTGTATATACAGATATGATGGGGGAGGGGTGACACCCCAATATAGAGAGAACATTGTATATACAGATATGATGGGGGGGGGGTGTGATACCCCAATATAGAGAGAACATTGTATATACAGATATGATGGGGGAGGGGTGACACCACAATATAGAGAGAACATTGTATATACAGATATGATGGGGGAGGGGTGACACCCCAATATAGAGAGAACATTGTATAATCAGATATGATGGGGGGGTGACACCCCAATATAGAGAGAACATTGTATATACAGATATGATGGGGGGGGGGGTGACACCCCAATATAGAGAGAACATTGTATATACAGATATGATGGGGGAGGGGAGACACCCCAATATAGAGAGAACATTGTATATACAGATATGATGGGGGAGGGGGGACACCCCAATATAGAGAGAACATTGTATATACAGATATGATTGGGGGGGTGACACCCCAATATAGAGAGAACATTGTATATACAGATATGATGGGGGAGGGGTGACACCCCAATATAGAGAGAACATTGTATATACAGATATGATGGGGGAGGGGTGACACCCCAATATAGAGAGAACATTGTATATACAGATATGATGGGGGAGGGGGGACACCCCAATATAGAGAGAACATTGTATATACAGATATGATGGGGGAGGGGTGACACCCCAATATAGAGAGAACATTGTATATACAGATATGATGGGGGAGGGGTGACACCCCAATATAGAGAGAACATTGTATATACAGATATGATGGGGGGGGGACACCACAATATAGAGAGAACATTGTATACACAGATATGATGGGGGGGGGGGTGACACCCCAATATAGAGAGAACATTGTATATACAGATATGATGGGGGGGGGGGGGTGACACCCCAATATAGAGAGAACATTGTATATACAGATATGATGGGGGGGGGGACACCCCAATATAGAGAGAACATTGTATATATGTCTTCTGCTGGTGGACGTCTCTTTGGTGCCTTCAGCCAGGTGCGATGTAACACACACGTCATCCCGCAATTCTCATGCGTCTTGCCATGCGACAATTGCAGCAACATCACACTGCATTCGGGGCGCCATGTTGATGGTGAACGTCTCTTTGGTGCCTCTTCAGACATCTCCATAGAGGACGTCACTGGCAGGAAGGGTTCTCATTGGTCCCAGCAGAAAAGGCCTCAAGCTGGAAAGACTCCTCCCACTTCTGAAGCCAATCGGAGTTCCTTTCTTTTCTCCCAAGCTTCATCCTCCAAGACCAGACCTAAGCCAGGGGCCCAGTTCAGTCACAATCCTGGGGCCCCTAATCCCTAAACCTTCAGACAAGCCCTATTAAACCTCCTGAAGGGAAGCCCCCATTTCCTAAAGTGGGGGGACGTCTGTTGGCCTTTGGGGTCACCTGGTCAGCAGACATCTCAGAAGCTCAGGTAAGAGACGTGGTGTCCAGGGGCTACAGACTAGAGTTCATCTCCCTGCCCCCACCCCGCTTCGTGTTGTCCAACCTGCCGGTGTCCCCGCAGGGACTAGCGGTCCTCCATGCTGCTCCTGCAGATCTGCTGACCCAAGGAGATCTCCCCATTGGACCAACAGCAGAAAGGTTTCCGGGTTTTTACTCCAACCGTTTCCTTGTTCTAAAGCCTCAAGGAGGACATAGGCTGCATTCACTGGGGGGATTAGGGGGCATACAGGGGATTCCTGGGGCTGGGATCACTGTGAACAGTGGGGGATGGGAAGTCTGTACAAAGCAATGACAGGCTGACAGGAGCCGCGACCATTCCCATGTATCCGCACATCCATCGGTCATCTGTGGTCAGGGAAGGATGAGCGATCCTGGCCCTAACCGTAGATGACCGATGGATGTGCGGATACATGGGAATGGTCGCGGCTCCTGTCAGCCTGTCATTGCTTTGTACAGACTTCCCATCCCCCACTGTTCACAGTGATCCCATCCGCAGGAATCCCCTGTATGCCCCCTAATCCCCCCAGTGAATGCAGCCTATGTCCTCCTTGAGCTCGGGTTCACACCAATGCGGTGCGGGAAACGCTGCGAATCCTGTACGTTTCCCGCACCGCATTGCAATCGCATCACGTTCATGCGATCTGGTGCGGGAGTCAGTAATAAATTATTGACACCCGAAACAGATGGCAAGACGCGATGTGATTGCCAGAAATCACATGACATGGGACCCATACCATGTGATTCAGGTGCGGATCTAAAGACAGTCCTGCACCTTTGTGGTGCGGATGCGATGTGATTTGAGCCATAGGAAGTGTATGGCCCAAATCGCAGCGCACAGACATGTGCATGGAATGCGCAGAGGAATGCGGTGTGATTCCTGTGCAGACTCCATGCAGTGTCCCGCACCACATAGTGTGAACCGGCTGGGAGGCTTTAGAACAGGGAAAAGGTTGGAGTAAGGCCCCGGTCACAGGGGGCGTACTAATCCGTACAGCCGTGGGGGGCCGTGTTTACTTGGGGGATGTACCGGTGTTCATGCATCCCTGTGCAGGCAGGTTCATTGATGTCAGTTGGGATGCAGCGGCTGCATGGATACAGACACTGCTCCCAATGTAACATCTGTGCGGGTGAACAGCTGTGAACACAGATAGTGTGCGTTCAGGGCCATGCATCCATACGGATGTCAGATTGGGATCAGCATCTGTGTCCATGTTACCACTACGTCCCAACTGACATCAATGGAACTGCCTGCACAGGGATGCATGAACACCGGGACATCCCCTGCAAATAAACACGGCCCCCCACGGCGGTACACATTGGTATGTCCCCTGTGAATGTGGCCTAAAAACCGGGAACTATTCTGCTGTTGGTCCAATGGGGAGATCTCCTTGGGTCAGCAGATCTGCAGGAGCAGCATGGAGGACCGCTAGTCCCTGCGGGGACACCGGCAGGTTGGACAACACGAAGCGGGGTGGGGGCAGGGAGATGAACTCTAGTCTGTAGCCCCCGGACACCACGTCTCTTACCTGAGCTTCTGAGATGTCTGCTGACCAGGTGACCCCAAAGGCCAACAGACGTCCCCCCACTTTAGAAAGTAGGGAAATCCCTTCAGGAGGTTTAATAGGACTAGTCTGCAGGTTTGGGGATTAGGGGCCCCAGGATTGTGACTGAACTGGGCCCCTGGCTTAGGTCTGGTCTTGGAGGATGAAGCTTAGGAGAAAAGAAAGAAACTCTGATTGGCTTCAGAAGTAGGAGGAGTCTTTCCAGCTTGAGGCCTTTTCTGCTGGGACCAATGAGAACCCTTCCTGCCAGTGACGTCCTTTATGGAGATGTCTGAAGAGGCACCAAAGAGACGTTCACCATCAACATGGCGCCCCGAATGCAGTGTGATGTTGCTGCAATTGTCGCATGGCAAGACGCATGAGAATTGCGGGATGACGTGTGTGTTACATCGCACCTGGCTGAAGGCACCAAAGAGACGTCCACCATCAGAAGACATATATACAATGTTCTCTCTATATTGGGGTGTCCCCCCCCCCATCATATCTGTATATACAATGCTCTCTCTATATTGGGGTGTCACCCCTCCCCCATCATATCTGTATATACAATGTTCTCTCTATATTGGGGTGTCACCCCCCCATCATATCTGTATATACAATGTTCTCTCTATATTGGGGTGTCACCCCCCCATCATATCTGTATATACAATGCTCTCTCTATATTGGGGTGTCACCCCTCCCCCATCATATCTGTATATACAATGTTCTCTCTATATTGGGGTGTCACCCCTCCCCCATCATATCTGTGTATACAATGTTCTCTCTATATTGGGGTGTCACCCCCCCCATCATATTTGTATATACAATGTTCTCTCTATAGTGGGGTGTCACCCCTCCCCCATCATATCTGTATATACAATGTTCTCTCTATATTGGGGTGTCACCTCTCCCCCATCATATCTGTATATACAATGTTCTCTCTATATTGGGGCCCCCCCCCATCATATCTGTATATACAATGTTCTCTCTATATTGGGGTGTCTCCCCTCCTCCATCATATCTGTATATACAATGTTCTCTCTATATTGGGGTGTCACCCCTTCCCCATCATATCTGTATATACAATGTTCTCTCTATATTGGGGTCCCCCCCCCATCATATCTGTATATACAATGTTCTCTCTATATTGGGGTGTCTCCCCTCCCCCATCATATCTGTGTATACAATGTTCTCTCTATATTGGGGTGTCACCCCTCCCCCATATCTGTATATACAATGTTCTCTCTATATTGGGGTGTCACCCCTCCCCCATCATATCTGTATATACAATGTTCTCTCTATATTGGGGTGTCACCCCTCCCCCATCATATCTGTGTATCTAATGTTCTCTCTGAGTCTTCTGGCCGGCCTCTTCGGTTGGCCCGCGCTTCTTCTTTAGCCGCAATACATTCTATAGGTGTCAGACACCACCTGACGGTATCTCTAGCGGCCCACAGTGTGGGGTTCCTCAGCACGCGGGGTCTAAGTCCCAATCTGCTTATGCACCAGGGCCCCTGATGGTGGGGATGGACTTGGAGCAGACCGAGACCAGGGCGCGACCCCTGAGTATGTCCAGCAGTGGTAGAGAGTACCGTCAGAGGTGTTGCGGGAAATAGAGCCTGACGAGAAGAGGCTGGTAGGCCTTGCAGCAGGGACTGATCCTTGCGGGATGGATGGATGGACAGTCAGCGTGACGTAAGGCGTAGTCAGGCAGGCCGGGTCAGCAACGTGCGGGCAGCGAGGTACCGGAGGAGCAGGCAGAGAATGGTCAGGGTCACGAGCCGGGTTCAGCAACGTGCGGGCAGCGAGGTACCGGAGGAGCAGGCAGGAGAGTGGTCAGGGTCACGAGCCGGGTTCAGCAACGTGCGGGCAGCGAGGTACCGGAGGAGCAGGCAGAGAATGGTCAGGGTCACGAGCCGGGTTCAGCAACGTGCGAGCAGCGAGGTACCAGAGGAGCAGGCAGAGAATGGTCAGGGTCACGAGCCGGGTTCAGCAATGTGCGGGCAGCGAGGTACCAGAGGAGCAGGCAGAGAATGGTCAGGGTCACGAGCCGGGTTCAGCAACGTGCGAGCAGCGAGGTACCAGAGGAGCAGGCAGAGAATGGTCAGGGTCACGAGCCGGGTTCAGCAATGTGCGGGCAGCGAGGTACCAGAGGTGCAGGCAGGAGAGTGGTCAGGTCAAGCCAGGGGTCAAGCAGGAGACAACCAGCAGGGTCAGGATCAAGCAGAGGTCGGCAACAGGAAACTTCACAAACCAGATGACAGGAACAGGATAATAAGACATACCTCCTGTCCTGTTTAAATAGCGCGCCCTGCGCTGTCATTGGTGCCAGGCGCCTGTCCGCGATCGGGAGTGCGCATGCGCGGCCGTCGCCGCCGCCACAATCGCCCAGGGCCCACTGGCTAGAGCGTGTCGGTGTTCTGTGCATGCGCCACCCGGCGTATCGCGGCAGAACACCCGACCCCTGACAATAGGTGAATACGGCTGCGATATTTAGGAGGTGACACAGTCGAAGATGAAACAGTCTGCTGGACATATAACTGGATGTCTCCCGCACAAGATGACGGCGACCTGGTATGAGGTGGGATTGTTGAGATTTTTCACCTTAGGTCGCTTGTGCTTCTTCTTTCGCTGGAATAAATTGCGTGGATTAAAGCGGGTGCCATCACTAGGAGATGCACCGCTGGGATGGCCAGTCGGTTGGTCAGTCCCAGAACTAATGTCATCGCTTGGTGGTTGGATGATGTCACTGATTGATGACATGGTAGAATATCTCTTAGGAATGATGTCATGCGTTGATGGGACGGCATCATCACCCTGTGGAATGACATCACTCGTTGATGGGACGGTATCATCAACCTGTGGAATGACATCACTCAGTAATGGGACGGTATCATCGTCCTGTGGAATGACGTCACTCATTGATGAGAACATTTTGCCATAACTGAACTCTATGGTTGTCCAGCGCCTCTTCATTGCCCGCCATAAATCCCGTAGGATAAAACGGGCGGTATCGCTAGGAATTTCACCTCTGGATTGGACACTGGGATGGACAGTCATGGTTGTCCATTCTCGCCTATTGCCAGAACTCGATCGTAGGATCATGTCTTTTGTTGGAAAGACGCCAGAAGTCGTTGATGGTAAAGTGTTATCTAATGCTGGAAAGAGTAAACCTCTTGTTGATGTGCTGGAAGGATGAACACGGATGGGATCCCTGGGAGGTGCGACGCTGGGAATGGGAAAGTCGGTCTCTTCCATAGCACTGTCCACATTTTCACTTGTTGATGAAAGGATGTAGCCATGCCTGAACTCCTTGGTTGGCCTGCGCCTCCCCATTGGCCGGCATAGATGCCGTAGGTGAGCGCGGATGTCATCCCTGGGAGGTGGGACGCTGGGAATGGGAAGGTCAGTCTCTTCCATACGAAAGTCAGCCTGGTCCATAGTGCTGTCTGTTGTTAGATCGATGTCAATCGTTGGTGGGTTGATGTTGCTTTTCGTTGGTTGGATCCATTGGTGAAATGGCTTGAAATATTTTAGGAACATGACCAGCAGCAAGATGATAAGTCCCAACAAGCATTCTGATTGGTGCTCAGCAACAGTATTTATAAGCATGGGTAGCACTGTGTTCCCTAAGGCCGCCCACCCATTGGACCAGACTGACTGGAGCTCAGCAACCATCCATTGGTAGCAGTCAGTGGCATTTATAAGCATGGGTGGGGCTGTGTTCCCTAAGGCCGCCCACCCATTGGACCAGACTGACTGGAGCTCAGCAACCATCCATTGGTAGCAGTCAGTGGCATTTATAAGCATGGGTGGGGCTGTGTTCCCTAAGGCCGCCCACGCATTGGACCAGACTGACTGGAGCCCAGCAAACATCCATTGGTAGCAGTCAGTGGCATTTATAAGCATGGGTGGGATTGTGTTCCCTAAGGCCGCCCACCCATTGGACCAGACTGACTGGAGCCCAGCAAACATCCATTGGTAGCAGTCAGTGGCATTTATAAGCATGGGTGGGGCTGTGTTCTCTGAGGTTGGCCCCTCGCTGTACCAGACATCGAGTAGTTGATAAAAGAATTCAATCAGCTCCAGGAACATCAAATATTGTGCTAATATTGTGGCCAGATGATTCCTGCGCAGGATGTACCTCAGAATGAGAACACTTATCAGGACTGTCCCTTTATACCAGAATGGAATGGTGGCCAGTAGTGAAAACCAACTGATGGGTCCTGGGGACTCGTTTTCCAATTCTCTGACCTTTTCCTGCTCCAGTTCTTCCATCATCTTCATGGTCCTCCCCTCCTCCATGCGTATATCTGGGGAGTCTTTGATGAAATATCGGTGTTCCTCCATCATCTTCATGCTCCCCCCCTCCATGCGGATATCTGGGGAGTCTTTGATGAAATGTCTTTGTTCCTCCATAATCTTCATATCATTGTCCTTGTCCATGCCGGTCTTTGTGGAGTCTTTGATGTCCTTCCTGTGTACTCCCCAAGGGAGCAACAGGATAACAATCGCGGCAAAGATTCTGCACATTTTTGTTTTTTTTTTTTAGAAAAAAAACAGGAGCTCTGTAAGGAAGCAGCTGTCTCTGGTGAGAGAAAACAGCAACTGAGGACTCACAGTGAGGGAGGTCATGTGACCACAGTGAGGGGGGCGGGGTTTATGTGTGACCAATCAGCAGCCTCTGTTCAGCCTGCTTTACTCTGATTGGCTCATCTGTGATCCAGTCTGTTTACAGTGCAAAGTCACAGTGAGGGGGGCGGAGTTTATGTGTGACCAATCAGCAGCCTCTGTTCAGCCTGCTTTACTCTGATTGGCTCATCTGGGATCCAGCTCAGGCGGCTTTGGATTGGATGTTGGGATGTAGAGCAGATCTGGATTGGATCCTATTATATAACATTGATAACATTTCCCTGTATTTATAATATAGACGCCTCTGTTTATATTCATACAATGTTATTATAATGTCATTTTATTTATTTTACTGTATTAATAGGATTGTAATGATTGATATGAATTGTAATATAAACAATAATGGGTGTAATATTAATAATCCCAATAATTATAATACAATAAAGCTGTTCTGTGTATTTGGATGACAGAAATCTCCTGGCCATTCTCTGTGCTGACATTTCCCTGATGTAATGCACACAGGAGCCGCTAGAGGGCAGCAACACTCAGCTCCTCCTGTAGTGTCCCATCACCATAGATTTCCTCCTGGAAGACCCATCACCATGGAGACCAGGCAGGAAGTGATCGGTGTTTTCATGGTGTCTGGAGGGGAAGTTAGGGAAGCTGCGCCCTGGGGTGGCCGGGAAGGGAAAGTGCTGGGGGAAGGGAGACACTGGGGGAAGGGAGACACTGGGAGGGGGGGGTCAGCCCCCATTATTATTATGGGTAATAAGATGTGTAATCATATATAATGTTATAGTGATACATCGTCATAACTCCTCTGATAGTCACACTTATTGTTATCATTAACCATCATTTCTATACCCCCCCATCATCACTATACCCCCCCATCATCGCTATACCCCCCCCCCATCATCGCTGTACCCCCCCCCATCATCGCTATACCCCACCATCATCACTGTACACCCCCCATCATCGCTGTATACCCCCCCCACCATCATCGCTGTACACCCCCACCATCATCGCTGTACACCCCCCCATCATCGCTGTACACCCCCCCATCATCGCTGTACACCCCCCCCATCATCACTGTACACCCCCCCCCACCATGGCTGTACACCCCCCCCCCCCCATGTTTGGGACCCCCTGTATGACCTTTACCGGGGTAATCAGGACGGATGGCGGATGCAATGCTTTACAAGCTGCTAATAAAACAATTATAAATACACATTTTTTTTCCTGCAAAACACGGCATTTATTTATTTATTTCATTGTTTTTTAAGGTGAACTTCTATTGTTGGAGAATATTTCTCTGGCTGTCAGTTTGCATTTGTATCTTCTATGCTGGGAAAAGGTTTCTTTGAGTTGTGATGATTTGGTTTGTGATTATGATGGGTCACCATTGTGAACTAACCATCCGTTTTACTCTTCTAGAAGATCAGGAAATATTCCCGGACACATTCCTTGCTGACCCCCCAACATTAATAAAAGGGGGCGTTCAGAAGAGGGCGACAGACCCCAGTGTAGCCGAAGGGATGATGGCGTGCCCCCTGTCTTCTCTGACAGCCAATGGTGAGTTCACATGGGGAATGCCCTTCATCACTGAGCTGACAACACTGTCTCTGCTGCACTGAAATCCCAAGCAGTGTTGTCAGCCCCGGCCAGTTCTTCTCTGTATTACTAATAGCGTGTTAGGAGGCCTGGATCCCAAATGGGAAAACAGATTTGATGAAGAGAGGCAGCTCTGTAATGTGGGGTATCCCTGAGGGTCCCCAGAAAAGTGTCCAAGGATGAGAGTGCCCCCGGATAGTGTACGTCCAGTAAATGTTTATCAAATGTTACTTCAACTTTAAAGGATAAATGTAAAGGTGTACAACCCCCCCTCCCATCCCCCGATACCTGCTGTACTTACCTTTGGGGTGGGAGCTGTCAGGGCTCCCACAGGTGACCCAGTAGTCCAGGGATTCTCTGGGCAGCACTTCCTGGAAGGAGCAGATGGATTCTGATTGCTCGGCGCTGTCACAGGGAGTCTATCTGGTCCGTCTTGTGAGCGCTGCACAGAAAAGAGCGGATATTTCACATTCCCTGACCACTGGACCTGCTGAAGAAACCCTGACAACTCAGGATGGCCAGAAGTAAGTACAGAGGGACCTGGGGGGGGGGGGGGGTACAGTGTTCATACACCCTCTGCACTGCATTTGTATTGTGGAGCTCACGGTGAGCTGACTATCTTCTACCCCCTCTGCTATGATATGTCCCCCCCCCCCCATGTATGTAGGATGGCATCGGTCTTGGGCAAGCGCCTGGTGCTAAAATCAGCGCCATCCATCAACTCTCATCCATTCTTCTTCAAAACATCACGGTCAGACAGCGGTGGGGGGGGGGGGAATAGAGGGGCGTGCTGTCAGCCACGCTAGCCCCCAGTCTACAGCACATGTAATACATACATGCACTCTGTCACCTAGAGCTCAGGATGAAATACACATTATAGATTCTCCTTTGAAGCTGGACTCCAGGTATGAAAAGAACATCAATGAATCCTCATAATCTCCTGTACAGCAGAGCTCAGGCTGGGAGATGGAGGAGCATCAGAGGGAACCAATAGGAATAGATAGGATTTGTGGTGGTTTTTGCCCATGTGATTGGTTCTGGCCTCTTTCACATTACCGTTCCAATCAGGTCCACCTGTCAGTTTTTGGATTTGGCTAAACAGGCCAGACTTCCCTCCCCACCTCCATCAATGAGACTTCCCTCCCCACCTCCATCAATGAGACTTCCCTCCCCACCTCCATCAATGAGACTTTCCTCCTCACATCCACCAATGAGCCCCCACCGGGTTGTTTTCTTTTTGTGCTAAAAAGATTGGGGAAAAAAACCAAACCGTTTTCTTTGTTCTGTTATACAATTTTGCACATTCTCCTCCAGGTTGCTGATGCCTCTCCAGTCGCCGTCATCTCGTCCAGCGTGCCCGCCAGTACTGGGGTGCACTTACCTGCGGGCGCCGTAGTTACTTTGGCTCCGCCCCCAGACATCATCGGGATGAAGGACAGCGGAGGAGATGTAAGTCCCTGATTTCAGTCTTCTGCTTCATTCTGCCTCAAGTATTCAGGGAAAGGGAAAAGCTGTCACTTTGTAACAGGTTCTCTTTATAGCCCCGCCTCCTCTGCGGCTCTTTTTGTATAAACGGTTTGGTTAGGAAGGGAAGGATTACCATACACTTACAGATCTAAAGCCAGCGAGTTATATAGGAAATAATGCAGCATGCAGACCTTTTACTAAAGCGCAACTCCACCAAAAAGGGGAAATTCCGCTTTAAAGTGACATCAACCACTTGCCTACCGGGCACTTTTACCCCCTTCCTGCCCAGGCCAGATGTCACACTTTGAATGACAATCGCACGGTCATGCAACATTGCATCCAAACTAAATTTATAGCTTTTTTTTTTTTGACAAATAATAGAGATTTAATTTGTTGGTATTTAATCAGCACTGGGGGGGGGGGGGGGTGGATATTTTTTGCTAAACAAACGATGAAAGATCAAACATTTTGAAAAAAAAAATTTTTTTTTAGTTTCTGTTTTAAAGTTTTGTAAATAGGTGATTTTTTTTCCTTCACTGATGTGCACTGATGGGCATTGATTGACGGCAATGATGGATATTGATGAGGCACTGATGACGCTTCTCCACTTATGGGCACTGATAGCCATCACTGATGGGCACCCATACAAAGCACTGATGGGGCTACACTGATAAGTGCCCTGATGATCAGTGTATTTGTCCCCTCTGAGAAATGCCGCTTCCCAGCTCTCCTCTCCTCATGTGCTGTGAGCGGGAGGAGAGGACTGCCGATATCCAGCATTTCTGATTTACACTGATCGGCTGTGATTGGGCACAGCTGACCACATGGTAAAAGGCTGCTCTGATTGGCCCTTTCCTGGACATATGATCAGCTGAGGCTGAAGGACACAGCGATCAAACATCGCGCCTGGGGGGGGGTTCTGGAAGGACGTCCATGGACGCTCTCTGAAAACTTCTCATGTCAATGGGGAGCCCCAGACCCCTCCCAGCCAGCTGCTTTGGGGAATGAAGGGGGTGAACAATAATCAAGCAGGTTAGAAAACCCAAAAACCTGTCCTGAATGTCCTTCCTCCCCTTCCAAGTATATCAGCCATGGGGGGGGGGGGGGGTCATGGTTTTACCACCCCCCAGACTGCTTGGATGGAAGGGGCTGTACACATGATTTGCGGATGCAGCAGAGATGATACCCTCTGTCACATTTGCCATCGGTACTGCTGAGTGTGAATGGGACCCGTCACAACTGCCCTGCATCCATGTACAATGCATGTGGTTGCTGCTCGGGGGCGGGGACTTTACAGGATTATATCACTTAGTGAGAAGGTGACTTCTCATCTCCCAGCTGCCTGTCAATTGCCCTCTGAAAAGAGATCCAACGGTGATCACTGTTAGAGGACAATGCTGGTATAAAGAGCCCTTCCTCTGGCTGTGTGCAGAGATCTGCCCATGTGTATGTCAGAGGATTCCCGGCTCTGGAAACCTATACAATGTTCTTTTATACTTGGAGATGTAAACGGCTTGATACTGAAAGAGCCTTTACATGGTTAGTAAAAGAACTTCCTTCCCTATGAACAGCGAACCCCACCTGTGAACGGACTTCATGATCCAATCAATATTTGTCTGCAGACGTAACGACGTTCAATATATAAATGTATTCTTCTATAAATCCTCGCTCCGCACTTCTACTGTGCAAGACTGGAGGGGGGCCGGAGGGGGGATTTATTGTACCGTCATTGGTTATAATGTATGAGAAATCTACGTTTTATTGTATTCTCACCTACAAATAAAAAATATATATTTTCTGGCGTATAAGACTACTTGTTATACTTGAAAATATACCCCAAAAATTGGGGGTGGTCTTATACGCGGGGTATAAAATGTGACCCTTGAGTTTGTTTGGGTCAGGCTGGCTGAATGCAGTAATGTCCATACAGAACACCGCGCTGAGCCAAGCTGGCTGACAACAAATGTCCCTGTGAGAGATGAACCTGTCAGCCCGCCGGATGTGCCGTATATACAGGATTCTGCGCTGAGCCAAGCGGGTTCAAAACGTAGCGGTACGTCCCGACTGTAATCAGCCCGCTGGATGTGTGTACGTACGGTAGTTGCAGCTACATACAGTATACACTGGGCCAATCACAGCAAGCGATGTATTCTACTAATGAATACAAAGGCTGCTGGGATTGGCTGAGTCAGAGAGGTGGGCTGATGTCACAACCCAGCCAATCCCAGCAGGCTTTGTATTCATTAGTCCAACACTGAGCATGGGGCCCCCCACATCCAATATACACCCTACTTCTATATACAAAGCGCTATATACATCTGACACACCACACATATATATATACTGTATACAGGACATACCGCACATATATACTGTATACAGGACACACCCCTCATATATACTGTATACAGGACACACCCCTCATATATACTGTATACAGGACACACCCCTCATATATACTGTATACAGGACACACCGCACATATATACTGTATACAGGACATACCGCACATATATACTGTATACAGGACACACCCCTCATATATACTGTATACAGGACACACCCCTCATATATACTGTATACAGGACACACCCCTCATATATACTGTATACAGGACACACCGCACATATATACTGTATACAGGACATACCGCACATATATACTGTATACAGGACACACCCCTCATATATACTGTATACAGGACATACCGCACATATATACTGTATACAGGACATACCGCACATATATACTGTATACAGGACACACCCCTCATATATACTGTATACAGGACACACCCCACATATATACCGTATACAGGACACACCCCTCATATATACCGTATACAGGACACACCCCTCATATATACCGTATACAGGACACACCCCTCATATATACCGTATACAGGACACACCTCACATATATACTGTATATAGGACACACCGCACATATATACTGTATACAGGACATACCGCACATATATACTGTATACAGGACACACCCCACATATATACTGTATACAGGACACACCCCTCATATATACTGTATACAGGACACACCGCACATATATACTGTATACAGGACACACCGCACATATATACTGTATACAGGACACACCCCACATATATACTGTATACAGGACACACCCCTCATATATACCGTATACAGGACACACCTCACATATATACCGTATACAGGACACACCCCTCATATATACCGTATACAGGACACACCCCTCATATATACCGTATACAGGACACACCCCACATATATACTGTATACAGGACACACCGCACATATATACTGTATACAGGACACACCTCACATATATACTGTATACAGGACACACCGCACATATATACTGTATACAGGACACACCGCACATATATACCGTATACAGGACACACCCCACATATATACTGTATACAGGACACACCACACATATATACTGTATACAGGACACACCCCTCATATATACTGTATACAGGACACACCCCACATATATACTGTATACAGGACACACCGCACATATATACCGTATACAGGACACACCCCTCATATATACTGTATACAGGACACACCCCTCATATATACTGTATACAGGACACACCCCTCATATATACTGTATACAGGACACACCCCTCATATATACCGTATACAGGACACACCCCTCATATATACCGTATACAGGACACACCCCACATATATACTGTATACAGGACACACCGCACATATATACTGTATACAGGACACACCGCACATATATACTGTATACAGTACACACCACACATATATACTGTATACAGGACACACCCCTCATATATACTGTATACAGGACACACCCCACATATATACTGTATACAGGACACACCGCACATATATACTGTATACAGGACACACCCCTCATATATACTGTATACAGGACACACCGCACATATATACTGTATACAGGACACACCACACATATATACTGTATACAGGACACACCCCTCATATATACTGTATACAGGACACACCGCACATATATACTGTATACAGGACACACCCCTCATATATACCGTATACAGGACACACCTCACATATATACCGTATACAGGACACACCCCTCATATATACCGTATACAGGACACACCCCTCATATATACCGTATACAGGACACACCCCACATATATACTGTATACAGGACACACCGCACATATATACTGTATACAGGACACACCTCACATATATACTGTATACAGGACACACCGCACATATATACTGTATACAGGACACACCGCACATATATACTGTATACAGTACACACCCCACATATATACTGTATACAGGACACACCACACATATATACTGTATACAGGACACACCCCTCATATATACTGTATACAGGACACACCCCACATATATACTGTATACAGGACACACCGCACATATATACCGTATACAGGACACACCCCTCATATATACTGTATACAGGACACACCCCTCATATATACTGTATACAGGACACACCCCTCATATATACTGTATACAGGACACACCCCTCATATATACCGTATACAGGACACACCCCTCATATATACCGTATACAGGACACACCCCACATATATACTGTATACAGGACACACCGCACATATATACTGTATACAGGACACACCGCACATATATACTGTATACAGTACACACCACACATATATACTGTATACAGGACACACCCCTCATATATACTGTATACAGGACACACCCCACATATATACTGTATACAGGACACACCGCACATATATACTGTATACAGGACACACCCCTCATATATACTGTATACAGGACACACCACACATATATACTGTATACAGGACACACCCCTCATATATACTGTATACAGGACACACCCCACATATATACTGTATACAGGACACACCCCTCATATATACTGTATACAGGACACACCCCACATATATACTGTATACAGGACACACCCCTCATATATACTGTATACAGGACACACCCCTCATATATACTGTATACAGGACACACCACACATATATACTGTATACAGGACACACCGCACATATATACTGTATACAGGACACACCACACATATATACTGTATACAGGACACACCCCTCATATATACTGTATACAGGACACACCCCACATATATACTGTATACAGGACACACCGCACATATATACCGTATACAGGACACACCTCACATATATACCGTATACAGGACACACCCCTCATATATACCGTATACAGGACACACCCCTCATATATACCGTATACAGGACACACCCCACATATATACTGTATACAGGACACACCTCACATATATACTGTATACAGGACACACCGCACATATATACTGTATACAGGACACACCGCACATATATACCGTATACAGGACACACCGCACATATATACTGTATACAGTACACACCACACATATATACTGTATACAGGACACACCCCTCATATATACTGTATACAGGACACACCCCACATATATACTGTATACAGGACACACCGCACATATATACCGTATACAGGACACACCCCACATATATACTGTATACAGGACACACCCCTCATATATACTGTATACAGGACACATCCCTCATATATACTGTATACAGGACACACCCCTCATATATACTGTATACAGGACACACCCCTCATATATACTGTATACAGGACACACCCCTCATATATACTGTATACAGGACACACCCCTCATATATACTGTATACAGGACACACCCCACATATATACCGTATACAGGACACACCGCACATATATACTGTATACAGGACACACCTCACATATATACTGTATACAGGACACACCTCACATATATACTGTATACAGGACACACCCCTCATATATACTGTATACAGGACACACCGCACATATATACTGTATACAGGACACACCGCACATATATACTGTATACAGGACACACCCCTCATATATACTGTATACAGGACACACCCCTCATATATACTGTATACAGGACACACCCCTCATATATACTGTATACAGGACACACCCCTCATATATACTGTATACAGGACACACCCCTCATATATACTGTATACAGGACACACCCCTCATATATACTGTATACAGGACACACCCCTCATATATACTGTATACAGGACACACCCCTCATATATACTGTATACAGGACACACCGCACATATATACTGTATACAGGACACACCTCACATATATACTGTATACAGGACACACCCCTCATATATACTGTATACAGGACACACCCCTCATATACTGTATACAGGACACACCCCTCATATATACCGTATACAGGACACACCGCACATATATACTGTATACAGGACACACCCCTCATATATACTGTATACAGGACACACCGCACATATATACCGTATACAGGACACACCGCACATATATACCGTATACAGGACACACCCCACATATATACTGTATACAGGACACACCGCACATATATACTGTATACAGGACACACCGCACATATATACCGTATACAGGACACACCGCACATATATACTGTATACAGGACACACCCCTCATATATACTGTATACAGGACACACCCCTCATATATACCGTATACAGGACACACCCCACATATATACTGTATACAGGACACACCACACATATATACTGTATACAGGACACACCCCACATATATACTGTATACAGGACACACCCCTCATATATACTGTATACAGGACACACCCCTCATATATACTGTATACAGGACACACCGTACATATATACTGTATACAGGACACACCCCACATATATACTGTATACAGGACACACCCCTCATATATACTGTATACAGGACACACCCCTCATATATACTGTATACAGGACACACCGTACATATATACTGTATACAGGACACACCGCACATATATACCGTATACAGGACACACCCCACATATATACTGTATACAGGACACACCGCACATATATACCGTATACAGGACACACCGCACATATATACCGTATACAGGACACACCGCACATATATACCGTATACAGGACACACCGCACTTATATACTGTGAAATTCCCCTCCCCCTTGGTCCATGTATATATATATATCCTGTGAGATTCCCCGCCCCCTTGGTCCATGTATATATATATATCCTGTGAGATTCCCCTCCCCCCTTGGTCCATATATATATATATATATACTGTGAGATTCCCCTCCCCCTTTGTCCCTGTATATCTGCGGCGTGGTTGGGAAGCGGTTATACCGGGTCTAGGTTGAGGATGAGGATCCCGGAGGGTCCGGCCATACCCATAATTCAGTGTGTGGAAAGTCTGACATCGAACTCATCCTATCGGTTTACTGGCTTTTACACAGTGAATTATGGGTATGGTTGGTGACTCCGGGATACTCATCCGACCACGGCCATCATGGAATGAATTATTATCACCTTTGTGTCACTATTTATCCTGGGTGGGAGGAGCCTTTTATCCTCCAATTATTCAATAATTGTAATAATGACAACTATAATGATAATAATAATCCTAATATTAATGGCAATAACAATATTAACCCCTCCCCCTCCAGAGGATTCCCCCTCCTCCTGACCAAACCATTTTTTGGGCTCCAGTTTGGTCATAAGTTTGGGCTAAAATATATTCCGCTCCGTGTCTTTGTGAAAAAAAAATCCCAATACGTGTAAATTAATTAGTTACATTTCAAGTTGTAGCGTCTACAAATGGCGGTATAGATACGGGGATTTTATTTCTTTTCTACTAGTAATGGGCGGCGATCAGCGACTTATATCGGGACTGCGGCGGGCATTCTGACACTGGGGGGGGGGATGACTTGGTGTCACTGACATCCCCGGTGACACCAGTACAGTGTTACAATTAGAAATGGGTGCCGCGCCCTATAGATGAAGGAATCTCTATTTTGAACACTGGCTGTATAATATTTCCCCAGACCAATGGTGTAGTAGGGATTCTACCCGGTAACAATATATATTCAGTGAGGTGCTGACAATCTTCTAGTAGAACCTCCATTCAGCTGCATACAAGGAAAGAAATAGAAGGATCAATTGTCAATTCCATAACATTTCCAGCTTTCAGAGCTGTTGCACATTGAATGACAATTACGCGGTCATGCAACACTATACACATATGAAATTTTTATCATTTTTTTGTGACAGACAGAGCTTTATTTTGGTGGTATTTAATCACCTTAGGGTTTTTTATTTTTTCTTAAACAAACCAAAAACCACTGAAAATTTTGAAAAAAAAAAGTTTTTTCTTAGTTTTTGTTATAAATGTTTTAAATAAGTGATTTTTCTCCTTCACTGATGTGCACTAATGAGGCTGCACTGATGGGCACTGATAGGCTGCACTGATGGACACTGGTAGGTGGCACTGATGGGCACTGATAGGCTGCACTGATGGACACTGGTAGGTGGCACTGCTGGGCATTGACAGGCATCACTGATGGGCACTGATATATGGCACTGATAGGCAGCATTGATAGGCGGCACTGACTGGCACTAATAGGCAGCACTGACTGGCACTAATAGGCAGCACTGACTGGCACTAATAGGCGGCACTGACTGGCACTGATAGGTGGCACTGACAGGCACTGATAGGCGGCACTGATGAGCACTGATAGGCAGCACTGAGTTGCACTGATAGGTGGTACTGATTGGCAGCACTGATAGGTGGCACTGATTAGCATTGATAAGTGGCGCTGACTGGCACTGATGGATGACACTGAAAAGCAGCTTAGATGGGCACTGATATGTGGCATTGATGTGCACTGGTGTGCACTGATAGGTGGCACTGATTGGCACGAGGCACTGAAGGACACTGACAGGTGGCACTGTTGGGGCTACACTGATCATCAGTGCCCTGATGATCAGTGTACAAGTCCCCTCCGCGGAATGCCGATTACCGGCTCTCCGCTCCTCTCCTCTGTCAGTGTGACAGCTCGAGAGGAGAGAAATGGCGATAACCGGCATGTCCCTGTTTACATGCGATCAGCTGTGATTGGACACAGCTGATCACATGACCGAGCCAACATCTTCGGCTCTTTCCGTGATCCGCTGTGTCCGAGGGACACAGCACACCGGCGATCGCCGCGCTGCGCGATCCCTGAGCCGCGCATGCGCAGTGAGAATGGGAGGACGTCATATGACGTCCTATCAGAACGAGAGAACCGCCTTGCGCCCGTCATTGGACTATATGGTGGGAGGTGCTTAAAGTCCAATGTGTTTTCTGCCTGCTGATGGGAGAGCTGTATACAGAGAATAGACTTGGATAGTCGCTCTTTTATGCGCTCACCTTCCTCAAAGCCTAATATTAGGCTGACATGGCTTCCTGGGAGGAGATGGAATAGATTCCTCTAGGATGGGATGAGTTGATGGCTCTCCTATATACCTCCTGGATGTGACCATGTGTAGGAATGGTGGGATCTCCCTCCTTACACTGCTTGCTCCATCTCCCTATTGTTCCTGGTCATGAAGGGGGGGGGGGGACCCTTGTATGCAGCTGAATGGAGGTTATTGTAGAAGATTGTCACCACCTCATTGAATATACAGTCATGGCCGAAATTGTTGGCACCCTTGATATTTTTCCTGAAAATCAAGTATTTCACACAAAAAAGGTATTGCATTAACACATGTTTTGCTATACACATGTTTATTCCCTTTGTATGTATTGGAACAAATATAAAACAGAGGCAGAAAAGCAAATATGACATAATGTCACACAAAACCCCAAAAATGGGCTGGACAAAAGTATTGGCACCCTTAACTTAATATTTGGTTGCACACCCTTTGGAAAACATAACTGAAATCAGTCGCTTCCTATAACCATCAATAAGCTTCTGACACCTCTCACCCGGAATTTTGGACCACTCTTCCTTTGCAAACAGCTCCAGGTCTCTCTTATTGGAAGGACACCTTTTCCCAACAGCAATTTTAAGATCTCTCCACAGGTGTTCAATGGGATTTAGATCTGGGCTCATTGCTGGCCACTTCAGAACTCTCCAGCGCTTCTTTGCCATCCATTTCTGAGTGCTTTTTGACGTATGTTTGGGGTCATTGTCCTGCTGGAAGACCCAGGATCTTGGACGCAAACCCAGCTTTCTGACACTGGGCCCTACAGTGCGACCCAAAATCCTTTGGTAATCCTCAGATTTCATGATGCCTTGCACACAGTCAAGGCACCCAGTGCCAGAGGCAGCAAAACAACCCCAAAACATCATTGAACCTCCACCATATTTTACCGTAGGTACTGTGTTTTGTTCTTTGTAGGCCTCATTCCGTTTTCGGTAAACAGTAGAATGATGTGCTTTACCGAAAAGCTCTATCTTGGTCTCATCTGTCCACAAGACGTTTTCCCAGAAGGCTTTTGGCTTACTCAAGTACATTTTGGCAAACTGTAGTCTTGCTTTTTTATGTCTCTGTGTCAGCAGTGGGGTCCTCCTGGGTCTCCTGCCATAGCGTTTCATTTCATTTAAATGTCGACGGATAGTTCGCGCTGACACTGATGCTCCCTGAGCCTGCAGGACAGCTTGAATGTCTTTGGAACATGTTTGGGGCTGCTTATCCACCATCCGGACTATTCTGCGTTGCAATCTTTCATCAATTTTCCTCATCCGTCCACGACCAGGGAGATTAGCTACAGTGCCATGGGTTGCAAACTTCTTGATAATGTTGCGCACTGTGGACAAAGGCAAATCTAGTTCTCTGGAGATGGACTTGTAACCTTGAGATTGTTGATATTTTGCCACAATTTTGGTTCTCAGGTCCTCAGACAGTTCTCGTCTCCTCTTTCTGTTGTCCATGCTTAGTGTGGCACAGACAGACACACAATGCAAAGGTTAAGTGAACGTCTCTCCTTTTTATCTGCTTTCAGGTGTGATTTCTATATTGCCCACACCTGTTACTTGCCCCAGGTGAGTTTACAGGAGCATCACATGCTTGTAACATTCTTATTTATCCGCAGTTGTGAAAGGGTGCCAATACTTTTGTCCAGCCCATTTTTGGAGGTTTGTGTGACATTATGTCGAATTTGCTTTCTTTCCTCCCTTTTTTTGTTTTGTCCCAATACACACAAAGGGAATAAACATGTGTATAGCAAAACATGTGTTAATGCAATACGTTTCGTGAGAAATACATGATTTCCTGGAGAAATATCAAGGGTGCCAACAATTTCGGCCATGACTGTATATTGTTACCGGGTATAATACCTACTACACCATTGGTCTGGGGAAATATTATACAGCCAGTGTTTAAAATAGAGATTCCTTCATCTATAGGGCGCGGCACCCATTTCTAATTGTAACACGTCACCACACATGCAGGTAAAAAAATCCCAGTAAGTGTATATTGATTGCTTTGTGTGAAGTTATAGCGTCTACAAACTATGGGATAGATACTGCAATTTACGCCATTTTTCTGCTATACAGCGCTGCACTAGTTTAATGGACAATTGCGCGGTCATGCAATACGGTACATAAATGAAATTTACATCCTTTTTTTTCCCACAAATTGAGCTTTCTTTCGGTGGTATTTGATCGCCTTAAAAAAAAAAGGCTGACAATTTTGAGGGAAAAAAGAACAATAATTTGGACTTTTTGCCAGTAAAACATGTCCAGTAAAAAAAAATGTAAAAAACAAATTTAGTCATAAATTTCTGCCAAAATGCATTCTGCGACGTCTTTGCTAAAAAAAAAAACCCAATATGCGTAAATTAATTGGTTTACGTGAAAGTTCTAGTGTTTACAAATGGCGGGAAAGATACTGGGATTTTTTGTGGTTTTTTATACTAATAATGGCGGCGATCAGCGACTTATGGCGGCGATCAGCGACTTGTGGTGGGACTGCGGCGGACATTCTGACATTGGGGGGTACTGACTTGGGGTCACTGACATCCCCAGTGACACCAATACAGTGATCAGTGCAAAAAAAAAAAAAAAAACGGACACTGTACTAATGGCACTGGGGAGGAAGGGGTTAAGTTTATTATTCAGGGAAAGGGTTAACTGTGTGAGGGGGAGTGTTTTACTAGGGGGCGGGGGGGGGAGGGGGTGGGGGTGTACTGTGCTGATCAGGAGAGAGAAACTCTTCTGTCCCAATCAGCGTGTCCTGGAGCTGTCAGGGAACTGACAGAAAGCACAGCTACTACAGCCCTGCTCTCTGTCAGCGATTGCCACCGATCGCCGGGACATAGCCGGTAGCGACTGACATCCGCGGCTGTGATCGGTGGGACAGGTAGGGCGGTGGCGCGCCTCGCCGTGCCCCTTACCTGTTTTCAAAACACACGTTTTAAAACGTGCTTTTGCCCAGCCGTGCCGCCGTATTTATACAGTGGCTGAGCGGCATGTGGTTAATAATGAAACTAATATTTATAATGATAATAATCCCAATAATAATGGTAATAATAGTATTAAGAATGGAAATAATCATTTTTTATTTGTTTTATTTATAGGTGCGCAACAAATTCAATAAATCGTAATCTTCTCATCCATCAACCAATCACATGGTACACATAGTACAGGACCTCTACCGCCATGTCATTGGTTATAATGTATGAGGAATCTACGTTTTGTTGTATTTGCTTCTCACCTACAAATAAAAAATCAATTTCTAATCCTATTATTACCATTATTATTCGGATTATTATCATTATAAATATTATTTCTGTTATTAATATTATTATCATGATAGTTGTCGATATTGTTGGAATTATTATTATCATTGCTATAAATAATATTAGTATCAGAATTATCACGCCAATACTAAGGAGGCGAAGCAGCCATGTTGGATATTGCGTTGGCTGGGAATCGAACCCAGGTCAGCTGCTTGGAAAGCAGCCATGCTAACCACTACACCACCAACACGAGGTTGCATGTTTTTAGAATGTGGGAGGAAACCGGAGTACCCGGAGGAAACCCACGCAGGCACAGGGAGAACATGCAAACTCCATGCAGATAGGGTCCTGGTCAGGATTTCAACCAAGGACCCCAGTGCTGCAAGGCTAACCAATAAGCCTCTGTGCTGCCCATATTTTGGCCTCTGATGTATAAGGCCCGCCCCCGCTGAGCGGGGTAAATCAGTGATGTCCAGTAGAGATTAGAGATGATGTCTTCAGCTGTACATTATTGGCTGGACGGGTTCGGGGATGTCGTCCATCTTATTTCCCACATGAGTGTCCTGTCTGTGAACATGAGGAGAACTCTTTGTGTGAGATGTTGGTCTGTGGAGCGGCCATGTGAAGAACGCTTCGTGCTCATGTCTTCTGATGGTGAAGGTCTCCTCTGTGCCCCCAACCTGACCCTTAGACAACCTCATATAGGACGTCGCTGGTAGTCAGAGTTCTCATTGGCCCCAGCAGAAAAGGCCTCAAGCTGGGAGGACGACTCCTCCCACTTCTGAAGCCAAGAAGCGTTCCTGACGTTTCTCTGAGACTTCAACCTCCAAGACCAGACTTAAGCCATGGGCCCAGTTCAGTCACAATCCTGGGGCCCCTAATCCCCAAACCTTCAGACTAGTCCTATTAAACCTCCTGAAGGGATTTCCCTACTTTCTAAAGTGGGGGGACGTCTGTTGGCCTTTGGGGTCACCTGGTCAGCAGACATCTCAGATGCTCGGGTAAGAGACGTGGTGTTCAGGGGCTACAGGCTGGAGTTCTGCTCCCTACACCATCCCCCTGGGCTTCATGTTGTCCAACCTGCCTTTGTCCCCGCATAGACTACTAGTCCTCCATGCTGCTCCTCCAAATCTTTTCTTTTTTTGTGTGTTTTTTTTTTGTTTGATGACTTTCTAACTAACTGCACCCGCGCAACTTAGTACAGAATTTCATCAATGTCAGGATGACTGAACTCCCACGCCTGCGCGAGAATAAAGTCAAACTCAAAAAAGCCTATGAAAAAGGTACCAGGGGCATCTCATGGGGCCCCCTACTGACCCCGGGTAGTGCCTGAGTTTCCAAATGGTCAGTCCGCCCCTGTTTGAACTCCTTCCCGCCCCCGCCCAGTCATCCCTTTAAACATTTCAGAACAGCCAGGGGTGGGAAGGATCAGTGGTCATGTGACCAGGGCTTTTTTTTCCCCTGTTCAAAATGTATGTAATGGCAAGGGGTGCTGGAGGGTCCATTGATCCCGGCTGCTGGGGGATCTATCGTTGCTAATGGGGATCTAATCTTGAGAGAGGGGTCTATTGTTGCATGATGTGGGAAGTCTTATGTTGCTGAGGGGGTCATTATTGCTGGGGGGGATCTATGGTTGAAGGAGGAGTTGCATGCTCCATGGTGTGGTACTGGCTGCTGGAGGATTTATTAATGCAGTGGGAGGAATCTATTGTTAAGGGAGGGGTCTATTTTTGCTTGGGGGAAGAAGTGTTATGTTGCTGGGGGGGTTTATTTTTTCGGCCCCCCCGTACTGGAAAGTTTGGTCACCGCTGGCCTAGAACATACCAGAGAAGGGGCAGAGTTTGAACCCAGGTCAGCTGCTGGGAAAGCAGCCATGCTAACCACTACACCACCAACGCGAGGTTCCATGTCTTCTGATGGCGAAGGTCTCCTCCGTGCCTCCGACCCACCAATCCCAACCCTTCTCTCCAGTGTATATACAGATATGACGGGGGAGGGGTGACACCCCAATATAGAGAGAACATTGTATATACAGATATGATGGGGGAGGGGTGACACCCCAATATAGAGAGAACATTGTATATACAGATATGATGGGGGGGGGGGGGGTGACACCCCAATATAGAGAGAACATTGTATATACAGATATGATGGGGGAGGGTGACACCCCAATATAGAGAGAACATTGTATATACAGATATGATGGGGGGGGGGGTGACACCCCAATATAGAGAGAACATTGTATATACAGATATGATGGGGGGGGGTGACACCCCAATATAGAGAGAACATTGTATATACAGATATGATGGGGGAGGGGTGACACCCCAATATAGAGAGAACATTGTATATACAGATATGATGGGGGAGGGGTGACACCCCAATATAGAGAGAACATTGTATATACAGATATGATGCGGGAGGGGTGACACCCCAATATAGAGAGAACATTGTATATACAGATATGATGGGGGGGGGGGGGGGGGTGACACCCCAATATAGAGAGAACATTGTATATACAGATATGATGGGGGGGGGGGGGGGGTGACACCCCAATATAGAGAGAACATTGTATATACAGATATGATGGGGGAGGGGTGACACCCCAATATAGAGAGAACATTGTATATACAGATATGATGGGGGAGGGGTGACACCCCAATATAGAGAGAACATTGTATATACAGATATGATGCGGGAGGGGTGACACCCCAATATAGAGAGAACATTGTATATACAGATATGATGGGGGAGGGGTGACACCCCAATATAGAGAGAACATTGTGTATACAGATATGATGGGGGAGGGGTGACACCCCAATATAGAGAGAACATTTATATACAGATATGATGGGGGGAGGGGTGACACCCCAATATAGAGAGAACATTGTATAATCAGATATGATGGGGGGGTGACACCACAATATAGAGAGAGCATTGTATATACAGATATGATGGGGGGAGGGGTGACACCCCAATATAGAGAGAACATTGTATATACAGATATGATGGGAGGGGTGACACCCCAATATAGAGAGAACATTTATATACAGATATGATGGGGGAGGGGTGACACCCCAATATAGAGAGAACATTTATATACAGATATGATGGGGGGAGGGGTGACACCCCAATATAGAGAGAACATTGTATATACAGATATGATGGGGGAGGGGTGACACCCCAATATAGAGAGAACATTTATATACAGATATGATGGGGGAGGGGTGACACCCCAATATAGAGAGAACATTTATATACAGATATGATGGGGGGAGGGGTGACACCCCAATATAGAGAGAACATTGTATATACAGATATGATGGGGGGGGTGACACCCCAATATAGAGAGAACATTGTATATATGTCTTCTGCTGGTGGACGTCTCTTTGGTGCCTTCAGCCAGGTGCGATGTAACACACACGTCATCCCGCAATTCTCATGCGTCTTGCCATGCGACAATTGCAGCAACATCACACTGCATTCGGGGCGCCATGTTGATGGTGAACGTCTCTTTGGTGCCTCTTCAGACATCTCCATAGAGGACGTCACTGGCAGGAAGGGTTCTCATTGGTCCCAGCAGAAAAGGCCTCAAGCTGGAAAAACTCCTCCCACTTCGGAAGCCAATCAGAGTTCCTTTCTTTTCTCCCAAGCTTCATCCTCCAAGACCAGACCTAAGCCAGGGGCCCAGTTCAGTCACAATCCTGGGGCCCCTAATCCCTAAACCTTCAGACAAGCCCTATAAAACCTCCTGAAGGGAAGCCCCCATTTCCTAAAGTGGGGGGACGTCTGTTGGCCTTTGGGGTCACCTGGTCAGCAGACATCTCAGAAGCTCAGGTAAGAGGTGTGGTGTCCAGGGGCTACAGGCTAGAGGTCATCTCCCTGCCCCCACCCCGCTTCGTGTTGTCCAACCTGCCGGTGTCCCCGCAGGGACTAGCGGTCCTCCATGCTGCTCCTGCAGATCTGCTGACCCAAGGAGATCTCCCCATTGGACCAACAGCAGAAAGGTTTCCGGGTTTTTACTCCAACCGTTTCCTTGTTCTAAAGCCTCAAGGAGGACATAGGCTGCATTCACTGGGGGGATTAGGGGGCATACAGGGGATTCCTGGGGCTGGGATCACTGTGAACAGTGGGGGATGGGAAGTCTGTACAAAGCAATGACAGGCTGAGCCGGGACCATTCCCATGTATCCGCACATCCATCGGTCATCTGTGGTCAGGGAAGGATGAGCGATCCTGGCCCTAACCGTAGATGACCGATGGATGTGCGGATACATGGGAATGGTCGCGGCTCCTGTCAGCCTGTCATTGCTTTGTACAGACTTCCCATCCCCCACTGTTCACAGTGATCCCATCCGCAGGAATCCCCTGTATGCCCCTAATCCCCCAGTGAATGCAGCCTATGTCCTCCTTGTGCTCGGGTTCACACCAATGCGGTGTGGGAAACGCTGCGAATCCTGTACGTTTCCCGCACCGCATTGCAATCGCATCACGTTCATGCGATCTGGTGCGGGAGTCAGTAATAAATTATTGACACCCGAAACAGATGGCAAGACGCGATGTGATTGCCAGAAATCACATGACATGGGTGAGAAGACCCATACCATGTGATTCAGGTGCGGATCTAAAGACAGTCCTGCACCTTTGTGGTGCGGATGCGATGTGATTTGAGCCATAGGAAGTGTATGGCCCAAATCGCAGCGCACAGACATGTGCATGGAATGCGCAGAGGAATGCGGTGTGATTCCTGTGCAGACTCCATGCAGTGTCCCGCACCACATAGTGTGAACCGGCTGGGAGGCTTTAGAACAGGGAAAAGGTTGGAGTAAGGCCCCGGTCACAGGGGGCGTACTAATCCGTACAGCCGTGGGGGGCCGTGTTTACTTGGGGGATGTACCGGTGTTCATGCATCCCTGTGCAGGCAGGTTCATTGATGTCAGTTGGGATGCAGCGGCTGCATGGATACAGACACTGCTCCCAATGTAACATCTGTGCGGGTGAACAGCTGTGAACACAGATAGTGTGCGTTCAGGGCCATGCATCCATACGGATGTCAGATTGGGATCAGCATCTGTGTCCATGTTACCACTACGTCCCAACTGACATCAATGGAACTGCCTGCACAGGGATGCATGAACACCGGGACATCCCCTGCAAATAAACACGGCCCCCCCCGGCGGTACACATTGGTATGTCCCCTGTGAATGTGGCCTAAAAACCGGGAACTATTCTGCTGTTGGTCCAATGGGGAGATCTCCTTGGGTCAGCAGATCTGCAGGAGCAGCATGGAGGACCGCTAGTCCCTGCGGGGACACCGGCAGGTTGGACAACACGAAGCGGGGTGGGGGCAGGGAGATGACCTCTAGCCTGTAGCCCCCGGACACCACGTCTCTTACCTGAGCTTCTGAGATGTCTGCTGACCAGGTGACCCCAAAGGCCAACAGACGTCCCCCCACTTTAGAAAGTAGGGAAATCCCTTCAGGAGGTTTAATAGGACTAGTCTGCAGGTTTGGGGATTAGGGGCCCCAGGATTGTGACTGAACTGGGCCCCTGGCTTAGGTCTGCTCTTGGAGGATGAAGCTTGGGAGAAAAGAAAGGAACTCTGATTGGCTTCAGAAGTAGGAGGAGTCTTTCCAGCTTGAGGCCTTTTCTGCTGGGACCAATGAGAACCCTTCCTGCCAGTGACGTCCTTTATGGAGATGTCTGAAGAGGCACCAAAGAGACGTTCTCTCTATATTGGGGTGTCACCCCCCATCATATCTGTGTATACAATGTTCTCTCTATATTGGGGTCCCCCCCCCATCATATCTGTATATACAATGTTCTCTCTATATTGGGGTGTCTCCCCTCCCCCATCATATCTGTGTATACAATGTTCTCTCTATATTGGGGTGTCTCCCCTCCCCCATCATATCTGTGTATACAATGTTCTCTCTATATTGGGGTGTCACCCCTCCCCCATCATATCTGTATATACAATGTTCTCTCTATATTGGGGTGTCCCCCCCATCATATCTGTATATACAATGTTCTCTCTATATTGGGGTGTCTCCCCTCCCCCATCATATCTGTGTATACAATGTTCTCTCTATATTGGGGTGTCACCCCTCCCCCATCATATCTGTATATACAATGTTCTCTCTATATTGGGGTGTCTCCCCTCCCCCATCATATCTGTATATACAATGTTCTCTCTATATTGGGGTGTCTCCCCTCCCCCATCATATCTGTATATACATTGTTCTCTCTATATTGGGGTGTCTCCCCTCCCCCATCATATCTGTATATACAATGTTCTCTCTATATTGGGGTGTCACCCCTCCCCCATCATATCTGTATATACAATGTTCTCTCTATATTGGGGTGTCCCCCCATCATATCTGTATATACAATGTTCTCTCTATATTGGGGTGTCTCCCCTCCCCCATCATATCTGTGTATACAATGTTCTCTCTATATTGGGGTGTCACCCCTCCCCCATCATATCTGTATATACAATGTTCTCTCTATATTGGGGTGTCTCCCCTCCCCCATCATATCTGTATATACAATGTTCTCTCTATATTGGGGTGTCTCCCCTCCCCCATCATATCTGTGTATACAATGTTCTCTCTATATTGGGGTGTCACCCCTCCCCCATCATATCTGTATATACAATGTTTTCTCTATATTGGGGTGTCTCCCCTTCCCCATCATATCTGTATATACAATGTTCTCTCTATATTGGGGTGTCACCCCTCCCCCATCATATCTGTATATACAATGTTCTCTCTATATTGGGGTGTCCCCCCCATCATATCTGTATATACAATGTTCTCTCTATATTGGGGTGTCTCCCCTCCCCCATCATATCTGTATATACAATGTTTTCTCTATATTGGGGTGTCACCCCCCCCCCATCATATCTGTATATACAATGTTCTCTCTATATTGGGGTGTCCCCCCCATCATATCTGTATATAAATGTTCTCTCTATATTGGGGTGTCTCCCCTCCCCCATCATATCTGTGTATACAATGTTCTCTCTATATTGGGGTGTCACCCCTCCCCCATATCTGTATATACAATGTTCTCTCTATATTGGGGTGTCACCCCTCCCCCATATCTGTATATACAATGTTCTCTCTATATTGGGGTGTCACCCCTCCCCCATCAAATCTGTGTATCTAATGTTCTCTCTGAGTCTTCTGGCCGGCCTCTTCGGTTGGCCCGCGCTTCTTCTTTAGCCGCAATACATTCTATAGGTGTCAGACACCACCTGACGGTATCTCTAGCGGCCCACAGTGCGGGGTTCCTCAGCACGCGGGGTCTAAGTCCCAATCTGCTTATGCACCAGGGCCCCTGATGGTGGGGATGGACTTGGAGCAGACCGAGACCAGGGCACGACCCCTGAGTATGTCCAGCAGTGGTAGAGAGTACCGTCAGAGGTGTTGCGGGAAATAGAGCCTGACGAGAAGAGGCTGGTAGGCCTTGCAGCAGGGACTGATCCTTGCGGGATGGATGGACAGTCAGCGTGACGTAAGGCGTAATCAGGCAGGCCGGGTCAGCAACGTGCGGGCAGCGAGGTACCGGAGGAGCAGGCAGGAGAGTGGTCAGGGTCACGAGCCGGGTTCAGCAACGTGCGGGCAGCGAGGTACCGGAGGAGCAGGCAGGAGAGTGGTCAGGGTCACGAGCCGGGTTCAGCAACGTGCGGGCAGCGAGGTACCGGAGGAGCAGGCAGAGAATGGTCAGGGTCACGAGCCGGGTTCAGCAATGTGCGGGCAGCGAGGTACCAGAGGAGCAGGCAGGAGAGTGGTCAGGGTCACGAGCCGGGTTCAGCAACGTGCGGGCAGCGAGGTACCGGAGGAGCAGGCAGAGAATGGTCAGGGTCACGAGCCGGGTTCAGCAACGTGCGAGCAGCGAGGTACCAGAGGAGCAGGCAGAGAATGGTCAGGGTCACGAGCCGGGTTCAGCAATGTGCGGGCAGCGAGGTACCAGAGGAGCAGGCAGGAGAGTGGTCAGGGTCACGAGCCGGGTTCAGCAACGTGCGGGCAGCGAGGTACCAGAGGAGCAGGCAGGAGAGTGGTCAGGTCAAGCCAGGGGTCAAGCAGGAGACAACCAGCAGGGTCAGGATCAAGCAGAGGTCGGCAACAGGAAACTTCACAAACCAGATGACAGGAACAGGATAATAAGACATACCTCCTGTCCTGTTTAAATAGCGCGCCCTGCGCTGTCATTGGTGCCAGGCGCCTGTCCGCGATCGGGAGTGCGCATGCGCGGCCGTCGCCGCCGCCACAATCGCCCAGGGCCCACTGGCTAGAGCGTGTCGGTGTTCTGTGCATGCGCCACCCGGCGTATCGCTGCAGAACACCCGACCCCTGACAATAGGTGAATACGGCTGCGATATTTAGGAGGTGACACAGTCGAAGATGAAACAGTCTGCTGGACATATAACTGGATGTCTCCCGCACAAGATGACGGCGACCTGGTATGAGGTGGGATTGTTGAGATTTTTCACCTTAGGTCGCTTGTGCTTCTTCTTTCGCTGGAATAAATTGCGTGGATTAAAGCGGGTGCCATCACTAGGAGATGCACCGCTGGGATGGCCAGTCGGTTGGTCAGTCCCAGAACTAATGTCATCGCTTGGTGGTTGGATGATGTCACTGATTGATGACATGGTAGAATATCTCTTAGGAATGATGTCATGCGTTGATGGGACGGCATCATCACCCTGTGGAATGACATCACTCGTTGATGGGACGGTATCATCAACCTGTGGAATGACATCACTCAGTAATGGGACGGTATCATCGTCCTGTGGAATGACGTCACTCATTGATGAGAACATTTTGCCATAACTGAACTCTATGGTTGTCCAGCGCCTCTTCATTGCCCGGCATAAATCCCGTAGGATAAAACGGGCGGTATCGCTAGGAATTTCACCTCTGGATTGGACACTGGGATGGACAGTCATGGTTGTCCATTCTCGCCTATTGCCAGAACTCGATCGTAGGATCATGTCTTTTGTTGGAAAGACGCCAGAAGTCGTTGATGGTAAAGTGTTATCTAATGCTGGAAAGAGTAAACCTCTTGTTGATGTGCTGGAAGGGTGAACACGGATGGGATCCCTGGGAGGTGCGACGCTGGGAATGGGAAAGTCAGAATCTCCCGTAGCTCTGTCCGCATATTCATCTTTTGGTGGTATGTGGTCACTCTCTGGTAGATTGAGCTTGCGGTGCCTGAACTCCTTGGTTGGCCTGCGCCTCCCCATTGGCCGGCATAGATCCCGTAGGTGAGCACGGATGTCATCCCTGGGAGGTGGGACGCTGGGAATGGGAAGGTCAGTCTCTTCCATAGCACTGTCCACACTTTCACTTGTTGATGGGAAGATGTTAATGTTCCTGAGCCGCTTGTTTCGCTCGCTCCTCCTCATTTCCCGGAGTAAATCCGTTATGTGAGCACGGACGTCATTGCTAGGAGGTGTGAGGATGGGAGTACGAAAGTCAGCCTGGTCCATAGTGCTGTCTGTTGTTACATCGATGTCAATCGTCGGTGGGTTGATGTTGCTTTTCGTTGGTTGGATCCATTGGTGAAATGGCTTGAAATATTTTAGGAACATTACCAGCAGCAAAATGATAAGTCCCAACAAGCATTCTGATTGGTGCTCAGCAACAGTATTTATAAGCATGGGTAGCACTGTGTTCCCTAAGGCCGCCCACCCATTGGACCAGACTGACTGGAGCCCAGCAACCATCCATTGGTAGCAGTCAGTGGCATTTATAAGCATGGGTGGGGCTGTGTTCCCTAAGGCCGCCCACCCATTGGACCAGACTGACTGGAGCCCAGCAAACATCCATTGGTAGCAGTCAGTGGCATTTATAAGCATGGGTGGGATTGTGTTCCCTAAGGCCGCCCACCCATTGGACCAGACTGACTGGAGCTCAGCAACCATCCATTGGTAGCAGTCAGTGGCATTTATAAGCATGGGTGGGGCTGTGTTCCCTAAGGCCGCCCACCCATTGGACCAGACTGACTGGAGCCCAGCAAACATCCATTGGTAGCAGTCAGTGGCATTTATAAGCATGGGTGGGATTGTGTTCCCTAAGGCCGCCCACCCATTGGACCAGACTGACTGGAGCTCAGCAACCATCCATTGGTAGCAGTCAGTGGCATTTATAAGCATGGGTGGGGCTGTGTTCTCTGAGGTTGGCCCCTCGCTGTACCAGACATCGAGTAGTAGATAAAAGAATTCAATCAGCTCCAGGAACATCAAATATTGTTCTAATATTGTGGCCAGATGATTCCTGCGCAGGATGTACCTCAGAATGAGAACACTTATCAGGACTGTCCCCTTATACCAGAATGGAATGGTGGCCAGTAGTGAAAACCAACTGATGGGTCCTGGGGATTCGTTTTCCAATTCTCTGACCTTTTCCTGCTCCAGTTCTTCCATCATCTTCATGGTCCTCCCCTCCTCCATGCGTATATCTGGGGAGTCTTTGATGAAATATCGGTGTTCCTCCATCATCTTCATGCTCCCCCCCTCCATGCGGATATCTGGGGAGTCTTTGATGAAATATCGGTGTTCCTCCATCATCTTCATGCTCCCCCCCTCCATGCGGATATCTGGGGAGTCTTTGATGAAATTTCTTTGTTCCTCCATAATCTTCATATCATTGTCCTTGTCCATGCCGGTCTTTGTGGAGTCTTTGATGTCCTTCCTGTGTACTCCCCAAGGGAGCAACAGGATAACAATCGCGGCAAAGATTCTGCACATTTTTGTTTTGTTTTTTTTTTAGAAAAAAAACAGGAGCTCTGTAAGGAAGCAGCTGTCTCTGGTGAGAGAAAACAGCAACTGAGGACTCACAGTGAGGGAGGTCATGTGACCACAGTGAGGGGGGCGGGGTTTATGTGTGACCAATCAGCAGCCTCTGTTCAGCCTGCTTTACTCTGATTGGCTCATCTGGGATCCAGTCTGTTTACAGTGCAAAGTCACAGTGAGGGGGGCGGAGTTTATGTGTGACCAATCAGCAGCCTCTGTTCAGCCTGCTTTACTCTGATTGGCTCATCTGGGATCCAGTCCAGGCGGCTTTGGATTGGATGTTGGGATGTAGAGCAGATCTGGATTGGATCCTATTATATAACATTGATAACATTTCCCTGTATTTATAATATAGACGCCTCTGTTTATATTCATACAATGTTATTATAATGTCATTTTATTTATTTTACTGTATTAATAGGATTGTAATGATTGATATGAATTGTAATATAAACAATAATGGGTGTAATATTAATAATCCCAATAATTATAATACAATAAAGCTGTTCTGTGTATTTGGATGACAGAAATCTCCTGGCCATTCTCTGTGCTGACATTTCCCTGATGTAATGCACACAGGAGCCGCTAGAGGGCAGCAACACTCAGCTCCTCCTGTAGTGTCCCATCACCATAGATTTCCTCCTGGAAGACCCATCGCCATGGAGACCAGGCAGGAAGTGATCGGTGTTTTCATGGTGGCCGGGAAGGGGAAGTGCTGGGGGAAGGGAGACACTGGGGGGGGGGGGGGTCAGCCCCCATTATTATTATGGGCAATAAGATGTGTAATCATATATAATGTTATAGTGATACATCGTCATAACTCCTCTGATAGTCACACTTATTGTTATCATTAACCATCACCGCTATACCCCCCCATCATCACTATACCCCCCCCCATCATTTCTATACCCTCCCCATCATCGCTATACCCCCCCATCATCACTATACCCCCCCCATCATTTCTATACCCTCCCCATCATCGCTATACCCCCCCATCATCACTATACCCCCCCATCATCACTATACCCCCCCATCATCGCTATACCCCCCCCATCATCGCTGTACCCCCCCCCCATCACTGCTATATTCCCCCCATCATCGCTATACCCCCCATCATCGCTATACCCCCCCCATCATCGCTATACCCCCCCCATCACCGCTATACCCCCCCATCATTTCTATACCCCCCCATCATCGCTATACCCCCCCCATCATCGCTATACCCCCCCCCATCATCGCTATACCCCCCCGTCATCACTATACCCCCCCATCATCACTATACCCCCCCCCCCATCATCGCTGTACCCCCCCCATCACTGCTATACCCCCCCCATCATCGCTATACCCCCCATCATCGCTATACCCCTCCATCATCACTGTACACCCCCCATCATCGCTGTACACCCCCCCCACCATCATCGCTGTACACCCCCCCCCACCATCATCGCTGTACACCCCCCCCATCATCACTGTACACCCCCCCCCCACCATGGCTGTACACCCCCCCCCCCCATGTTTGGGACCCCCTGTATGACCTTTACCGGGGTAATCAGGACGGATGGCGGATGCAATGCTTTACAAGCTGCTAATAAAACAATTATAAATACACATTTTTTTTCCTGCAAAACACGGCATTTATTTATTTATTTCATTGTTTTTTAAGGTGAACTTCTATTGTTGGAGAATATTTCTCTGGCTGTCAGTTTGCATTTGTATCTTCTATGCTGGGAAAAGGTTTCTTTGAGTTGTGATGATTTGGTTTGTGATTATGATGGGTCACCATTGTGAACTAACCATCCGTTTTACTCTTCTAGAAGATCAGGAAATATTCCCGGACACATTCCTTGCTGACCCCCCAACATTAATAAAAGGGGGCGTTCAGAAGAGGGCGACAGACCCCAGTGTAGCCGAAGGGATGATGGCGTGCCCCCTGTCTTCTCTGACAGCCAATGGTGAGTTCACATGGGGAATGCCCTTCATCACTGAGCTGACAACACTGTCTCTGCTGCACTGAAATCCCAAGCAGTGTTGTCAGCCCCGGCCAGTTCTTCTCTGTATTACTAATAGCGTGTTAGGAGGCCTGGATCCCAAATGGGGAAACAGATTTGATGAAGAGAGGCAGCTCTGTAATGTGGGGTATCCCTGAGGGTCCCCAGAAAAGTGTCCAAGGATGAGAGTGCCCCCGGATAGTGTACGTCCAGTAAATGTTTATCAAATGTTACTTCAACTTTAAAGGATAAATGTAAAGGTGTACAACCCCCCCTCCCATCCCCCGATACCTGCTGTACTTACCTTTGGGGTGGGAGCTGTCAGGGCTCCCACAGGTGACCCAGTAGTCCAGGGATTCTCTGGGCAGCACTTCCTGGAAGGAGCAGATGGATTCTGATTGCTCGGCGCTGTCACAGGGAGTCTATCTGGTCCGTCTTGTGAGCGCTACACAGAAAAGAGCGGATATTTCACATTCCCTGACCACTGGACCTGCTGAAGAAACCCTGACAACTCAGGATGGCCAGAAGTAAGTACAGAGGGACCTGGGGGGGGGGGGGGGGGGTACGGTGTTCATACACCCTCTGCACTGCATTTGTATTGTGGAGCTCACGGTGAGCTGACTATCTTCTACCCCCTCTGCTATGATATGTCCCCCCCCCCCCCATGTATGTAGGATGGCATCGGTCTTGGGCAAGCGCCTGGTGCTAAAATCAGCGCCATCCATCAACTCTCATCCATTCTTCTTCAAAACATCACGGTCAGACAGCGGTGGGGGGGGGATAGAGGGGCGTGCTGTCAGCCACGCTAGCCCCCAGTCTACAGCACATGTAATACATACATGCACTCTGTCACATAGAGCTCAGGATGAAATACACATTATAGATTCTCCTTTGAAGCTGGACTCCAGGTATGAAAAGAACATCAATGAATCCTCATAATCTCCTGTACAGCAGAGCTCAGGCTGGGAGATGGAGGAGCATCAGAGGGAACCAATAGGAATAGATAGAATTTGTGGTGGTTTTTGCCCATGTGATTGGTTCTGGCCTCTTTCACATTACCGTTCCAATCAGGTCCACCTGTCAGTTTTTGGATTTGGCTAAACAGGCCAGACTTCCCTCCCCACCTCCATCAATGAGACTTCCCTCCCCACCTCCATCAATGAGACTTCCCTCCCCACCTCCATCAATGAGACTTTCCTCCTCACATCCACCAATGAGACTTCCCTCCCCACCTCCATCAATGAGACTTTCCTCCTTACATCCACCAATGAGCCCCCACTGGGGAAAAAAAACAAACCGTTTTCTTTGTTCTGTTATACAATTTTGCACATTCTCCTCCAGGTTGCTGATGCCTCTCCAGTCGCCGTCATCTCGTCCAGCGTGCCCGCCAGTACTGGGGTGCACTTACCTGCGGGCGCCGTAGTTACTTTGGCTCCGCCCCCAGACATCATCGGGATGAAGGACAGCGGAGGAGATGTAAGTCCCTGATTTCAGTCTTCTGCTTCATTCTGCCTCAAGTATTCAGGGAAAGGGAAAAGCTGTCACTTTGTAACAGGTTCTCTTTATAGCCCCGCCTCCTCTGCGGCTCTTTTTGTATAAACGGTTTGGTTAGGAAGGGAAGGATTACCATACACTTACAGATCTAAAGCCAGCGAGTTATAGAGGAAATAATGCAGCATGCAGACCTTTTACTAAAGCGCAACTCCACCAAAAAGGGGAAATTCCGCCTTAAAGTGACATCAACCACTTGCCTACCGGGCACTTTTACCCCCTTCCTGCCCAGGCCAGATGTCACACTTTGAATGACAATCGCACGGTCATGCAACATTGCATCCAAACTAAATTTATAGCTTTTTTTTTAGACAAACAGAGATTTCTTTTGTTGGTATTTAATCAGCACTGGGGGGGGGGGGGGGAGGGGGGGTTAATTTATGTTAAACAAACGATGAAAGACCAAACATTTTGAAAAAAACACATTTTTGTTTAGTTTCTGTTATAAAGTTTTGTAAATAGGTGATTTTTCTCCTTCACTGATGAGGCGGCACTGATGGGCATTGATTGGCGGCACTGACAACCAGCACTGATGGGCACTGACAGCCAGCACTGATGGGCACTGATAGTCAGCAATGATGGATATTGATGAGGCACTGATGAGACTTCTCCAATATGTGGCACTGATAGGCAGCACTGATGGGCACTGATAGATAGCACTGATGGGTACAGACAGGCATCAATGATGGACAATGAAATTCATCACTGATAAGCAATGTACTGATGAGCACTGACCACTAGCACTGTTGGGTACTGATAGCCATCACTGATGGGCACTGATAGCCATCACTGATGGGCACCCATACAAAGCACTGATGGGCAGTGACCACTAGCACTGATGGGTACTGATAGCCATCACTGATGGGCACTGATAGCCAGCACTGATGGTCACTGACCACTAGCACTGATGGGCACTGATAGCCATCACTGATGGGCACCCATACAAAGCACTGATGGGCAGTGAGCACTAGCACTGATGGGTACTGATAGCCATCACTGATGGGCACTGATAGCCTGTACTGATGGTCACTGACCGCTAGCACTGATGGGCACTGATAGCCAGCACTGATGGGCACTGACCACTAGCACTGATGGGTACTGATAGCCATCACTGATGGGCACCCATACAAAGCACTGATGGGCAGTGACCACTAGCACTGATGGGCACTGATAGCCATCACTGATAGGCACCCATACAAAGCACTGATGGGCAGTGACCACTAGCACTGATGGGCACTGATAGCCAGCACTGATGGGCACCCATACAAAGCACTGATGGGCAGTGAGCACTAGCACTGATGGGTACTGATAGCCATCACTGATGGGCACTGATAGCCTGTACTGATGGTCACTGACCGCTAGCACTGATGGGCACTGATAGCCATCACTGATGGGCACCCATACAAAGCACTGATGGGGCTACACTGATAAGTGCCCTGATGATCAGTGTATTTGTCCCCTCTGAGAAATGCCGCTTCCCAGCTCTCCTCTCCTCATGTGCTGTGAGCGGGAGGAGAGGACTGCCGATATCCAGCATTTCTGATTTACACTGATCGGCTGTGATTGGGCACAGCTGACCACATGGTAAAAGGCTGCTCCGATTGGCCCTTTTCCTGGACATATGAGCAGCTGTGGCTGAACAGCACAGCGATCAAAGATCGCGCCCGTTGCGGGCGCCCCCTGGAGGGGGAGGGGAGGGCGTGGTTCTGGGAGGACATCCATGGACACCCTCTCAGAACTAGCCGACCTCGCTGTCGCTGTCTTTTGCCTGTAGTGTGGTCAGGAACTGGTTACAGGTAATTAAAAAAAAAAGCCAAACATGTTATACTTCCTTTCTGTCTGTAATGGTTTTGCACAGAGCGGCCCCGATCCTCCTCTTCTCGGGTCACTTGCCTGCCCTCCTTGTCCCTCCCTTCTGCCTCGTTCCCCCATAGCAAGTAACTTGTTTGGGGGCACCCAAGCAAACTTGCTCCTGAGCCACTGCGATGTGTGTCCATTCACACACAGAGCACTGTTTGGCCCTCCTCATTGGCTCACTGGCTCTGATTGACAGTAGCAGGAACCAAAGGGCTCCTGCTACTGTCTCAGCCAATGAGTAGGGAGAGTCCCCATACAGCTGAGGCTATAGTGAACATCAGTGGATCGGAGGGGGTTCAGGTAAGGATTGGGGGTGCTTCACACAGAAGGTTTTTTACCTTCATTCATAGAATGGCTGCAGGGAGCGGTCTTAGAACATGCAGGGATCCTGCAGGAGCGGAGGATCAGGTATGAGAGGCGGCACCGATGGGCACTGATAGGTAACAATGACTGGCACTGATAGGCAACACTGATGGGCACTGATATGTGGCATTGATGGGCACTGACAGGTGGCACTGACTGGCACTGATTGGTGACAATGACTGGCACTGATAGGCAACACTGATGGGCACTGATATGTGGCACTGATGGGGACTGACAGGTGGCACTGACTGGCACTGATAGGTGACAATGACTGGCACTGATGGGAACTGACAGGTGGCACTGATGGGGCTACACTGAGCAGTGCCCTGATGATCAGTGTAGATGTCCCCTCTGAGGAATGACGATTACCGGCTCTCCTCTCCTCACATGCTGTCAGCGTTAGGAGAGGATTGCCAATAGCCGGCATTTCCTTCTTTACATGTGATCAGTTGTGATTGGACACAGTTGATCACATGACAGAACTGATATCATCGACTCTTTACTTTGATCGGTGATCCTGTGTGTTCTAGGGATACGGCGCACCACCGATTGCCACCCCGCACTCCCCCGAGAGCCCCTGATGATGTCTGCTCTGTCATATGACGTCCTCCCAGAACGAAAGAACCGCCCCCCCGCCTGTCCTTTCCTTCTATTATTACTATTATACAGGAATTATGGCGCCAACAGTTTGCGCAGCGCTGTACAATATAAGGGGGGCGGTACAATTACAATACATTTCAGTACAGAAGGAATAGGAGGGCCCGGCTCTTGGAGCTTACACTCTAAAGTCTCCATACCGGGGTCAGTCATACACCCCATACTATGGTCGGTCACATGTTCCCATACCAGAGAGGCATGATGGGATTTGTAGTTTCAGCACAGCTGGAGTTTGAAGGTCGCCTGGTCTAGGCTGTAGCCCCTCCCCAGAAAAGCTATAGTACTCTATAGGGAAGGATTTGGGGGCTTGTCAGGGTCGGCTACATAGACCTAAAGATACAGTTGGATCAGGAGATGTGTAGTCTCTAATGGGAGCTTTATATTTCTGTGTCCACATTCAGCGCAGCAACACAATGGGGGAAACATCAAATAAATTAGGGGCCCTCTTCTCATGTCAGTGGGGAGCCCCAGACCCCTCCCAGCCAGCTGCTTTGGGAAATGAAGGGGGGGAACAATAATCAAGCAGGTTAGAAAACCCAAAAACCTGTCCTGAATGTCCTTCCTCCCCTTCCAAGTATATCAGCCATGGGGGGGTGGGTCATGGTTTTACCACCCCCCAGACTGCTTGGATGGAAGGGGCTGTACACATGATTTGCGGATGCAGCAGAGATGATACCCTCTGTCACATTTGCCATCGGTACTGCTGAGTGTGAATGGGACCCGTCACAACTGCCCTGCATCCATGTACAATGCATGTGGTTGCTGCTCGGGGGCGGGGACTTTACAGGATTATATCACTTAGTGAGAAGGTGACTTCTCATCTCCCAGCTGCCTGTCAATTGCCCTCTGAAAAGAGATCCAACGGTGATCACTTTTAGAGGGCAATGCGGGTATAAAGAGCCCTTCCTCTGGCTGTGTGCAGAGATCTGCCCATGTGTATGTCAGAGGATTCCCGGCTCTGGAAACCTATACAATGTTCTTTTATACTTGGAGATGTAAACGGCTTGTTACTGAAAGAGCCTTTACATGGTTAGTAAAAGAACTTCCTTCCCTATGAACAGCGAACCCCACCTGTGAACGGACTTCATGATCCAATCAATATTTGTCTGCAGACGTAACGACGTTCAATATATAAATGTATTCTTCTATAAATCCTCGCTCCGCGCTCCTCCTACCTACACCTCCCCCACCAATAGCTGCTGTATTCACCAACCTGAGAAACAGACAAAACTAGAGTCTACCAAAACCAATGTGTCCCCCCCCCCCCGGTACAGCTCCGAGTATACGACTTCCAATGTGTCCCCCCCCCCCGATACAGCTCCGAGTATATGACTTCCAATGTGTCCCCCCCCCCCCCGATACAGCTCCGAGTATACGACTTCCAATGTGTCCCCCCCGGTACACCTCCGAGTATATGACTTCCAATGTGTCGTCCCGGTACAGCTCCGAGTATATGACTTCCAATGTGTCCCCCCCATACAGCTCCGTGTATATGACTTACAATGTGTCCCCCCAATACAGCTCCGAGTATATGACTTCCAATGTGTCCCCCCCATACAGCTCCGTGTATATGACTTCCAATGTGTCCCCCCAATACAGCTCCGAGTATATGACTTCCAATGTCCCCCCCCCGATACAGCTCCGAGTATATGACTTCCAATGTCCCCCCCAATACAGCTCCGAGTATATGACTTCCAGTATGTCCCCCCAATACAGCTCCGAGTATATGACTTCCAATGTGTCCCCCCGATACAGCTCCGAGTATATGACTTCCAATGTGTCCCCCCAATACAGCTCCGAATATATGACTTCCAATGTCCCCCCCAATACAGCTCTGAGTATATGACTTCCAATGTGTCCCCCCAATACAGCTCCGAATATATGACTTCCAATGTCCCCCCCAATACAGCTCCGAGTATATGACTTCCAATGTGTCCCCCCAATACAGCTCCGAATATATGACTTCCAATGTCCCCCCCAATACAGCTCTGAGTATATGACTTCCAATGTCCCCCCAATACAGCTTCGAGTATATGACTTCCAATGTCCCCCCCAATACAGCTCCGAGTATATGACTTCCAATGTGTACCCCCCCAATACAGCTCCGAGTATATGACTTCCATTGTGTACCCCCCCAATACAGCTCCGAGTATATGACTTCCAATGTGTCCCCCCAATACAGCTCCGAGTATATGACTTCCAATGTGTCCCCCCAATACAGCTCCGAGTATATGACTTCCAATGTCCCCCCCCAATACAGCTCCGAGTATATGACTTCCAATGTCCCCCCCCAATACAGCTCCGAGTATATGACTTCCAATGTGTCCCCCCAATACAGCTCCGAGTATATGACTTCCAATGTGTCCCCCCCAATACTGCTCCGAGTATATGACTTCCAATGTGTCCCCCCAATACAGCTCCGAGTATATGACTTCCAATGTGTCCCCCCAATACAGCTCCGAGTATATGACTTCCAATGTCCCCCCCCAATACAGCTCCGAGTATATGACTTCCAATGTGTCCCCCCAATACAGCTCCGAGTATATGACTTCCAATGTGTCCCCCCCAATACTGCTCCGAGTATATGACTTCCAATGTGTCCCCCCAATACAGCTCCGAGTATATGACTTCCAATGTCCCCCCCCGATACAGCTCCGAGTATATGACTTCCAATGTGTCCCCCCAATACAGCTCCGAGTATATGACTTCCAATGTGTCCCCCCCCCAATACAGCTCCGAGTATATGACTTCCAATGTGTCCCCCCAATACAGCTCCGAGTATATGACTTCCAATGTGTCCCCCAATACAGCTCCGAGTATATGACTTCCAATGTGTCCCCCAATACAGCTCCGAGTATATGACTTCCAATGTGCCCCCCCCCCCGATACAGCTCCGAGTATATGACTTCCAATGTGTCCCCCCCCAATACAGCTCCGAGTATATGACTTCCAATGTGTCCCCCCCCCCGATACAGCTCCGAGTATATGACTTCCAATGTGTCCCCCCAATACAGCTCCGAGTATATGACTTCCAATGTGTCCCCCCCAATACAGCTCCGAGTATATGACTTCCAATGTGTCCCCCCCAATACAGCTCCGAGTATATGACTTCCAATGTGTCCCCCCCAATACAGCTCCGAGTATATGACTTCCAATGTGTCCCCCAATACAGCTCCGAGTATATGACTTCCAATGTGCCCCCCCCCCCGATACAGCTCCGAGTATATGACTTCCAATGTGCCCCCCCCCCGATACAGCTCCGAGTATATGACTTCCAATGTGTCCCCCCCCAATACAGCTCCGAGTATATGACTTCCAATGTGTCCCCCCCCCGATACAGCTCCGAGTATATGACTTCCAATGTGTCCCCCCAATACAGCTCCGAGTATATGACTTCCAATGTGTCCCCCCCAATACAGCTCCGAGTATATGACTTCCAATGTGTCCCCCCCAATACAGCTCCGAGTATATGACTTCCAATGTGTCCCCCCCAATACAGCTCCGAGTATATGACTTCCAATGTGTCCCCCAATACAGCTCCGAGTATATGACTTCCAATGTGCCCCCCCCCCCGATACAGCTCCGAGTATATGACTTCCAATGTGTCCCCCCCCAATACAGCTCCGAGTATATGACTTCCAATGTGTCCCCCCCAATACAGCTCCGAGTATATGACTTCCAATGTCCCCCCAATACAGCTCCGAGTATATGACTTCCAATGTGTCCCCCCAATACAGCTCCGAGTATATGACTTCCAATGTGTCCCCCCTGATACAGCTCCGAGTATATGACTTCCAATGTGTCCCCCCCCAATACAGCTCCGAGTATATGACTTCCAATGTGTCCCCCCAATACAGCTCCGAGTATATGACTTCCAATGTCCCCCCCAATACAGCCCTGAGTATATGACTTCCAATGTCCCCCCCCCCAATACAGCTCCGAGTATATGACTTCCAATGTCCCTCCAATACAGCTCCGAGTATATGACTTCCAATGTGTCCCCCCAATACAGCTCCGAGTATATGACTTCCAGTGTGTCCCCCCCCGATACAGCTCCGAGTATATGACTTCCAGTGTCCCCCCCCCCAATACAGCTCCGAGTATATGACTTCCAGTGTGTGTCCCCCCCGATACAGCTCCGAGTATATGACTTCCAATGTGTCCCCCCAATACATCTCCGAGTATATGACTTCCAATGTGTCCCCCCAATACATCTCCGAGTATATGACTTCCAACATATAACAAGTCATGTATCCGATATGAACCCCCAAACCCCCCCTCTGTATACAATAAACAAGGATACAAAGTCTGAGAGTCCATCACATCTTCATCCTTCATTGTGTTCCTAGTGACACCATCAGGGAGATTTACTAAAACCGGAGAGTGCAGAATCTGGTGCAGCCGTGCACGGCAACCAATCAGCTTCTAGGTTGTATTGTGAAAGCTTCATTGGACAAGCTGAGGTTAGAAGCTGATTGGCTGCCATGCACAGCTGCACCAGATCCTGAGATCTCCAGGTTTAGTAAATCTCCCCCAATGTCCCCTGATTGATGACTTGGTGTGTTGTACACAGAGGGGGGTGGGGGGTTCATATTGGGGACACGGCTTGTTCTGTGTTGGGGGTCATATATGAGGAGCTGTATTCGGGGTATATATTGGTGACACGGCTTGTTCTGTGTTGGGGGTCATATATGAGGAGCTGTATTCGGGGTATATATTGGGGACACGGCTTGTTCTGTGTTGGGGGTCATATATGAGGAGCTGTATTCGGGGTATATATTGGGGACACGGCTTGTTCTGTGTTGGGGGTCATATATGAGGAGCTGTATTCGGGGTATATATTGGGGACACGGCTTGTTCTGTGTTGGGGGTCATATATGGGGAGCTGTATTCGGGGTATATATTGGTGACACGGCTTGTTCTGTGTTGGGGGTCATATATGGGGAGCTGTATTCGGGGTATATATTGGGGACACGGCTTGTTCTGTGTTGGGGGTCATATATGGGGAGCTGTATTCGGGGTATATATTGGGGACACGGCTTGTTCTGTGTTGGGGGTCATATATGAGGGGCTGTATTCGGGGTATATATTGGTGACACGGCTTGTTCTGTGTTGGGGGTCATATATGGGGAGCTGTATTCGGGGTATATATTGGGGACACGGCTTGTTCTGTGTTGGGGGTTATATATGGGGAGCTGTATTCGGGGTATATATTGGGGACACGGCTTGTTCTGTGTTGGGGGTCATATATGGGGAGCTGTATTCGGGGTATATATTGGTGACACGGCTTGTTCTGTGTTGGGGGTCATATATGGGGAGCTGTATTCGGGGTATATATTGGGGACACGGCTTGTTCTGTGTTGGGGGTCATATATGGGGAGCTGTATTCGGGGTATATATTGGGGACACGGCTTGTTCTGTGTTGGGGGTCATATATGGGGAGCTGTATTCGGGGTATATATTGGGGACACGGCTTGTTCTGTGTTGGGGGTCATATATGGGGAGCTGTATTCGGGGTATATATTGGGGACACGGCTTGTTCTGTGTTGGGGGTCATATATGAGGAGCTGTATTCGGGGTATATATTGGGGACACGGCTTGTTCTGTGTTGGGGGTCATATATGAGGAGCTGTATTCGGGGTATATATTGGGGACACGGCTTGTTCTGTGTTGGGGGTCATATATGAGGAGCTGTATTCGGGGTATATATTGAGGACACGGCTTGTTCTGTGTTGGGGGTCATATATGAGGAGCTGTATTCGGGGTATATATTGGGGACACGGCTTGTTCTGTGTTGGGGGTCATATATGAGGAGCTGTATTCGGGGTATATATTGGTGACACGGCTTGTTCTGTGTTGGGGGTCATATATGAGGAGCTGTATTCGGGGTATATATTGGGGACACGGCTTGTTCTGTGTTGGGGGTCATATATGAGGAGCTGTATTCGGGGTATATATTGGGGACACGGCTTGTTCTGTGTTGGGGGTCATATATGGGGAGCTGTATTCGGGGTATATATTGGGGACACGGCTTGTTCTGTGTTGGGGGTCATATATGGGGAGCTGTATTCGGGGTATATATTGGGGACACGGCTTGTTCTGTGTTGGGGGTCATATATGAGGAGCTGTATTCGGGGTATATATTGGGGACACGGCTTGTTCTGTGTTGGGGGTCATATATGAGGAGCTGTATTCGGGGTATATATTGGGGACACGGCTTGTTCTGTGTTGGGGGTCATATATGAGGAGCTGTATTCGGGGTATATATTGGGGACACGGCTTGTTCTGTGTTGGGGGTCATATATGGGGAGCTGTATTCGGGGTATATATTGGGGACACGGCTTGTTCTGTGTTGGGGGTCATATATGAGGAGCTGTATTCGGGGTATATATTGGGGACACGGCTTGTTCTGTGTTGGGGGTCATATATGAGGGGCTGTATTCGGGGTATATATTGGGGACACGGCTTGTTCTGTGTTAGGGGTCATATATGAGGAGCTGTATTCGGGGTATATATTGGGGACACGGCTTGTTCTGTGTTGGGGGTCATATATGAGGAGCTGTATTCGGGGTATATATTGGGGACACGGCTTGTTCTGTGTTGGGGGTCATATATGAGGAGCTGTATTCGGGGTATATATTGGTTTTTGGTATACTTTGGTTTTGTCTGTATTCTTAGCTGTGTTCTCTCTTCTATTGGCTGAGATGTGTCGGAACCCCTGGAAACCATTTCTCCATTCTTCTGACTTCTCTCCATTGCCGTGAAATCTGATTGGTTGTTGGAGGTTCTTGCACTTCGTTTGGCTTTGTTCTGCCTCATGTTTGTCCTTCAGGAAGATAGCCGGACCCATCAGTCTACAGAAAATGGAAGATTCATCTGCATATATGTTGCCTTCCTTGGCTATTCCTTCCCCCTCAATGACACGCCATCAACAATTGTAAAATAAAACATTTTAGTTTTTTATTACATGCCTTTTTTAGACCTAGTTTGGTCCTTCCTGGGTCCCTTTGCTTCTCTATGCAATGCAGGCAGATCATGGCTGGTGGAAGGAACCAACTGGGTGCTTTACAGAGCTTCCTGAAAACATCACAGCACCCGGCCTCAGTACTCCTCTGAAGAGTCCTGATGTAACCAATGGGCTAGCTTGTGGGAGGAGTTATGCAAGAAATCATCGCAATCCCCTGAGTGGTGGCCATCAGTCTGGAAGAGTGGGCGTTTCTAGGAAGGCAACATTTGCATACATGCTGACCTAGGTGCCGCCCTCATGTGATGCTGAGCCTCCACGATTGGTGGAACTGAAATCCAGTGAATGAAAGGGCGGGGCCAAGGACAGTCAGACTGAGGAGGAAAGTGATAAATGATGCTGGACGTCCTCTAGCCAGGAAAGCAGACGGAGCTCTATCTGACTTGCTGCAGCTTCTAATGCACATTGTGAGAAGCTCACAGTGTGCAGTGAAATCAGAGTAAGCCATTTTACTACAGGAGAGGAGTCGGTACAACTGTGCAAGACTGGAGGGGGGCCGGAGGGGGGATTTATTGTACCGTCATTGGTTATAATGTATGAGAAATCTACGTTTTGTTGTATTTGCTTCTCACCTATAAATAAAATATATATATAATTTCCATTTCTAATCCTATTATTGCCATTATTATTCGGATTATTATCATTATAAATATTATTTCTGTTATTAATATTATTATCATGATAGTTGTCGATATTGTTGGAATTATTATTATCATTGCTATAAATAATATTAGTATCAGAATTATCACGCCAATACTAAGGAGGCGAAGCAGCCATCTTGGATATTGCGTTGGCTGGGAATCGAACCCAGGTCAGCTGCTTGGAAAGCAGCCATGCTAACCACTACACCACCAATGCGAGGTTGCCTGTTTTTGAAATGTGGGAGGAAACCGGAGTACCCGGAGGAAACCCACGCAGGCACAGGGAGAACATGCAAACTCCATGCAGATAGGGTCCTGGTCAGGATTTCAACCAAGGACCCCAGTGCTGCAAGGCTAACCAATAAGCCTCTGTGCTGCCCATAGTTTGGCCTCTGATGTATAAGGCCCGCCCCCGCTGAGCGGGGTAAATCAGTGATGTCCAGTAGAGATTAGAGATGATGTCTTCAGCTGTACATTATTGGCTGGACGGGTTCGGGGATGTCGTCCATCTTATTTCCCACATGAGTGTCCTGTCTGTGAACATGAGGAGAACTCTTTGTGTGAGATGTTGGTCTGTGGAGCGGCCATGTGAAGAACGCTTCGTGCTCATGTCTTCTGATGGTGAAGGTCTCCTCTGTGCCCCCAACCTGACCCTTAGACAACCTCATATAGGACGTCGCTGGTAGTCAGAGTTCTCATTGGCCCCAGCAGAAAAGGCCTCAAGCTGGGAGGACGACTCCTCCCACTTCTGAAGCCAAGAAGCGTTCCTGACATTTCTCTGAGACTTTAACCTCCAAGGCCAGACTTAAGCCAGGGGCCCAGTTCAGTCACAATCCTGGGGCCCCTAAAACCCCAAACCTACAGACAAGTTCTAATAAACATCCTAAGGGGAAGCCACCATTTCCCAACGTGGGGGGACACCCCAATATAGAGAGAGCATTGTATACAGTGAGGAACAGAAGTATTTGAACCCCTGAGAAGATCCGTGTTCATATTTGGTACAGAAGCCTTTGTCTGCAATTACAGAGGTCAGACGGTTCCTGTAGTCCTTGGCCAGGTTTGCACTGCAACAGGGATTTTGGCCGACTCCTCCACACCGATCTCCTCTAGATCTGTCAGGTTTCGGGGCTGTCGCTGAGCAACACGGAGTTTCAGCTCCCTCCAAAGATGTTCTATTGGATTTAGGTCTGGAGACTGGCTAGGCCACTCCAGAACCTTGATATGCTTCTTACGGAGCCACTCCTTGGTTCTCCTGGCTGTGTGCTTCGGGTCGTTGTCATGTTGGAAGACCCAGCCACGACCCGTCTTCAATGCTCTGACTGAGGGAAGGAGGTTGTTGCTGAAAATCTCACAATAAATGGCCCCATTCATCCTCTCCTTAATACAGTGCAGTCGTCCTGTCCCCTTTGCAGAAAAGCACCCCCAAAGCATGATGTTACCACCCCCATGCTTCACAGTAGGGATGGTGTTCTTGGGATGCAACTCATCCTTCTTTTTCCTCCAAACACGGCGAGTGAAGTTTAGACCAAACGTTCTCCTTTGGTCTCATCTGACCACATGACTTTCTCCCATGCCTCCTCTGACCACATGACTTTCTCCCATGCCTCCTCTGACCACATGACTTTCTCCCATGCCTCCTCTGCATCATCCAGATGGTCATTGGCAACCTTCAGACGGGCCTGGACATGTGATGACTGGAGCAGGGGAACCTTCAGACGGGCCTGGACATGTGATGACTGGAGCAGGGGAACCTTCAGACGGGCCTGGACATGTGATGACTTGAGCAGTGGAACCTCCCATGCAATGCATGATTGGAAACCATGACGTCGTAGTGTTCTACCGACAGTGACCTGTGAAACTGTGGTCCCAGCTCTCTTCATGTCATTGACCAGCTCCTCCCTTGTAGTTCTGGGCTGATTCCTCACCTTTCTTCTCATCAGTGATACCCCACGAGGGGACATCTTGCATGGAGCCCCAGTCCAAGGGAGACTGACAGTCGTCTTCAGCCTCTTCCATTTTCTAACAATTGCTCCAACAGTTGATCTATTTTCACCAAGCTGCTTGGCAATTGCCCCGTAGCCCTTTCCAGCCTTGTGGAGGTCTACAATTTTGTCTCTGGTGTCTTTTGACAGCTCTTTGGTCTTGCCCATGGTAGTAGTTGGCGTCTGACTGACTGTGGGGTGGACAGGTGTCTTTAAAGAACTCAGACAGGTGATTTCTAAGTGGGAGAACTTGCAAAATCGCAGGGGGTTCAAATACTTCTGTTCCTCACTGTATACAGATATGATTGGGGGGGTGACACCCCAATATAGAGAGAACATTGTATATACAGATATGATGGGGGAGGGGTGACACCCCAATATAGAGAGAACATTGTATATACAGATATGATGGGGGAGAGGTGACACCCCAATATAGAGAGAACATTGTATATACAGATATGACGGGGGAGGGGTGACACCCCAATATAGAGAGAACATTGTATATACAGATATGATGGGGGACGGGTGACACCCCAATATAGAGAGAACATTGTATATACAGATATGACGGGGGAGGGGTGACACCCCAATATAGAGAGAACATTGTATATACAGATATGATGGGGGAGAGGTGACACCCCAATATAGAGAGAACATTGTATATACAGATATGATGGGGGAGAGGTGACACCCCAATATAGAGAGAACATTGTATATACAGATATGACGGGGGAGGGGTGACACCCCAATATAGAGAGAACATTGTATATACAGATATGATGGGGGACGGGTGACACCCCAATATAGAGAGAACATTGTATATACAGATATGACGGGGGAGGGGTGACACCCCAATATAGAGAGAACATTGTATATACAGATATGACGGGGGAGGGGTGACACCCCAATATAGAGAGAACATTGTATATACAGATATGATGGGGGAGGGGTGACACCCCAATATAGAGAGAACATTGTATATACAGATATGATGGGGGGGGGGGTGTGATACCCCAATATAGAGAGAACATTGTATATACAGATATGATGGGGGAGGGGTGACACCACAATATAGAGAGAACATTGTATATACAGATATGATGGGGAGGGGTGACACCCCAATATAGAGAGAACATTGTATATACAGATATGATGGGGAGGGGTGACACCCCAATATAGAGAGAACATTGTATATACAGATATGATGGGGGAGGGGTGACACCCCAATATAGAGAGAACATTGTATAATCAGATATGATGGGGGGGTGACACCCCAATATAGAGAGAACATTGTATATACAGATATGATGGGGGGGGGGGTGACACCCCAATATAGAGAGAACATTGTATATACAGATATGATGGGGGAGGGGAGACACCCCAATATAGAGAGAACATTGTATATACAGATATGATGGGGGAGGGGGGACACCCCAATATAGAGAGAACATTGTATATACAGATATGATTGGGGGGGTGACACCCCAATATAGAGAGAACATTGTATATACAGATATGATGGGGGAGGGGTGACACCCCAATATAGAGAGAACATTGTATATACAGATATGATGGGGGAGGGGTGACACCCCAATATAGAGAGAACATTGTATATACAGATATGATGGGGGAGGGGGGACACCCCAATATAGAGAGAACATTGTATATACAGATATGATGGGGGAGGGGTGACACCCCAATATAGAGAGAACATTGTATATACAGATATGATGGGGGAGGGGAGACACCCCAATATAGAGAGAACATTGTATATACAGATATGATGGGGGAGGGGTGACACCCCAATATAGAGAGAACATTGTATATACAGATATGATGGGGGAGGGGTGACACCCCAATATAGAGAGAACATTGTATATACAGATATGATGGGGGGGGGACACCACAATATAGAGAGAACATTGTATACACAGATATGATGGGGGAGGGGTGACACCCCAATATAGAGAGAACATTGTATATACAGATATGATGGGGAGGGTGACACCCCAATATAGAGAGAACATTGTATATACAGATATGATGGGGGAGGGGTGACACCCCAATATAGAGAGAACATTTATATACAGATATGATGGGGGAGGGGTGACACCCCAATATAGAGAGAACATTGTATATACAGATATGATGGGGGAGGGGTTATACCCCAATATAGAGAGAACATTGTATATACAGATATGATGGGGGGGGGACACCCCAATATAGAGAGAACATTGTATATATGTCTTCTGATGGTGGACGTCTCTTTGGTGCCTTCAGCCAGGTGCGATGTAACACACACGTCATCCCGCAATTCTCATGCGTCTTGCCATGCGACAATTGCAGCAACATCACACTGCATTCGGGGCGCCATGTTGATGGTGAACGTCTCTTTGGTGCCTCTTCAGACATCTCCATAGAGGACGTCACTGGCAGGAAGGGTTCTCATTGGTCCCAGCAGAAAAGGCCTCAAGCTGGAAAGACTCCTCCCACTTCTGAAGCCAATCGGAGTTCCTTTCTTTTCTCCCAAGCTTCATCCTCCAAGACCAGACCTAAGCCAGGGGCCCAGTTCAGTCACAATCCTGGGGCCCCTAATCCCCAAACCTTCAGACAAGCCCTATTAAACCTCCTGAAGGGAAGCCCCCATTTCCTAAAGTGGGGGGACGTCTGTTGGCCTTTGGGGTCACCTGGTCAGCAGACATCTCAGAAGCTCAGGTAAGAGACGTGGTGTCCAGGGGCTACAGGCTAGAGGTCATCTCCCTGCCCCCACCCCGCTTCGTGTTGTCCAACCTGCCGGTGTCCCCGCAGGGACTAGCGATCCTCCATGCTGCTCCTGCAGATCTGCTGACCCAAGGAGATCTCCCCATTGGACCAACAGCAGAAAGGTTTCCGGGTTTTTACTCCAACCGTTTCCTTGTTCTAAAGCCTCAAGGAGGACATAGGCTGCATTCACTGGGGGGATTAGGGGGCATACAGGGGATTCCTGGGGCTGGGATCACTGTGAACAGTGGGGGATGGGAAGTCTGTACAAAGCAATGACAGGCTGAGCCGGGACCATTCCCATGTATCCGCACATCCATCGGTCATCTGTGGTCAGGGAAGGATGAGCGATCCTGGCCCTAACCGTAGATGACCGATGGATGTGCGGATACATGGGAATGGTCGCGGCTCAGCCTGTCATTGCTTTGTACAGACTTCCCATCCCCCACTGTTCACAGTGATCCCATCCGCAGGAATCCCCTGTATGCCCCTAATCCCCCCAGTGAATGCAGCCTATGTCCTCCTTGAGCTCGGGTTCACACCAATGCGGTGCGGGAAACGCTGCGAATCCTGTACGTTTCCCGCACCGCATTGCAATCGCATCACGTTCATGCGATCTGGTGCGGGAGTCAGTAATAAATTATTGACACCCGAAACAGATGGCAAGACGCGATGTGATTGCCAGAAATCACATGACATGGGTGAGAAGACCCATACCATGTGATTCAGGTGCGGATCTAAAGACAGTCCTGCACCTTTGTGGTGCGGATGCGATGTGATTTGAGCCATAGGAAGTGTATGGCCCAAATCGCAGCGCACAGACATGTGCATGGAATGCGCAGAGGAATGCGGTGTGATTCCTGTGCAGACTCCATGCAGTGTCCCGCACCACATAGTGTGAACCGGCTGGGAGGCTTTAGAACAGGGAAAAGGTTGGAGTAAGGCCCCGGTCACAGGGGGCGTACTAATCCGTACAGCCGTGGGGGGCCGTGTTTACTTGGGGGATGTACCGGTGTTCATGCATCCCTGTGCAGGCAGGTTCATTGATGTCAGTTGGGATGCAGCGGCTGCATGGATACAGACACTGCTCCCAATGTAACATCTGTGCGGGTGAACAGCTGTGAACACAGATAGTGTGCGTTCAGGGCCATGCATCCATACGGATGTCAGATTGGGATCAGCATCTGTGTCCATGTTACCACTACGTCCCAACTGACATCAATGGAACTGCCTGCACAGGGATGCATGAACACCGGGACATCCCCTGCAAATAAACACGGCCCCCCACGGCGGTACACATTGGTATGTCCCCTGTGAATGTGGCCTAAAAACCGGGAACTATTCTGCTGTTGGTCCAATGGGGAGATCTCCTTGGGTCAGCAGATCTGCAGGAGCAGCATGGAGGATCGCTAGTCCCTGCGGGGACACCGGCAGGTTGGACAACACGAAGCGGGGTGGGGGCAGGGAGATGAACTCTAGTCTGTAGCCCCTGGACACCACGTCTCTTACCTGAGCTTCTGAGATGTCTGCTGACCAGGTGACCCCAAAGGCCAACAGACGTCCCCCCACTTTAGAAAGTAGGGAAATCCCTTCAGGAGGTTTAATAGGACTAGTCTGCAGGTTTGGGGATTAGGGGCCCCAGGATTGTGACTGAACTGGGCCCCTGGCTTAGGTCTGGTCTTGGAGGATGAAGCTTGGGAGAAAAGAAAGAAACTCTGATTGGCTTCAGAAGTAGGAGGAGTCTTTCCAGCTTGAGGCCTTTTCTGCTGGGACCAATGAGAACCCTTCCTGCCAGTGACGTCCTTTATGGAGATGTCTGAAGAGGCACCAAAGAGACGTTCACCATCAACATGGCGCCCCGAATGCAGTGTGATGTTGCTGCAATTGTCGCATGGCAAGACGCATGAGAATTGCGGGATGACGTGTGTGTTACATCGCACCTGGCTGAAGGCACCAAAGAGACGTCCACCATCAGAAGACATATATACAATGTTCTCTCTATATTGTGGTGTCCCCCCCCCATCATATCTGTATATACAATGCTCTCTCTATATTGGGGTGTCACCCCCCCATCATATCTGTATATACAATGCTCTCTCTATATTGGGGTGTCACCCCTCCCCCATCATATCTGTATATACAATGTTCTCTCTATATTGGGGTGTCACCCCTCCCCCATCATATCTGTGTATACAATGTTCTCTCTATATTGGGGTGTCACCCCCCCCATCATATTTGTATATACAATGTTCTCTCTATAGTGGGGTGTCACCCCTCCCCCATCATATCTGTATATACAATGTTCTCTCTATATTGGGGTGTCACCTCTCCCCCATCATATCTGTATATACAATGTTCTCTCTATATTGGGGTCCCCCCCCCCCATCATATCTGTATATACAATGTTCTCTCTATATTGGGGTGTCTCCCCTCCTCCATCATATCTGTATATACAATGTTCTCTCTATATTGGGGTGTCTCCCCTCCCCCATCATATCTGTATATACAATGTTCTCTCTATATTGGGGTGTCACCCCTTCCCCATCATATCTGTATATACAATGTTCTCTCTATATTGGGGTCCCCCCCCCATCATATCTGTATATACAATGTTCTCTCTATATTGGGGTGTCTCCCCTCCCCCATCATATCTGTGTATACAATGTTCTCTCTATATTGGGGTGTCACCCCTCCCCCATATCTGTATATACAATGTTCTCTCTATATTGGGGTGTCACCCCTCCCCCATCATATCTGTATATACAATGTTCTCTCTATATTGGGGTGTCACCCCTCCCCCATCATATCTGTATATACAATGTTCTCTCTATATTGGGGTGTCACCCCTCCCCCATCATATCTGTATATACAATGTCCTCTCTATATTGGGGTGTCACCCCTCCCCCATCATATCTGTGTATCTAATGTTCTCTCTGAGTCTTCTGGCCGGCCTCTTCGGTTGGCCCGCGCTTCTTCTTTAGCCGCAATACATTCTATAGGTGTCAGACACCACCTGACGGTATCTCTAGCGGCCCACAGTGTGGGGTTCCTCAGCACGCGGGGTCTAAGTCCCAATCTGCTTATGCACCAGGGCCCCTGATGGTGGGGATGGACTTGGAGCAGACCGAGACCAGGGCGCGACCCCTGAGTATGTCCAGCAGTGGTAGAGAGTACCGTCAGAGGTGTTGCGGGAAATAGAGCCTGACGAGAAGAGGCTGGTAGGCCTTGCAGCAGGGACTGATCCTTGCGGGATGGATGGATGGACAGTCAGCGTGACGTAAGGCGTAGTCAGGCAGGCCGGGTCAGCAACGTGCGGGCAGCGAGGTACCGGAGGAGCAGGCAGAGAATGGTCAGGGTCACGAGCCGGGTTCAGCAACGTGCGGGCAGCGAGGTACCGGAGGAGCAGGCAGAGAATGGTCAGGGTCACGAGCCGGGTTCAGCAACGTGCGGGCAGCGAGGTACCGGAGGAGCAGGCAGGAGAGTGGTCAGGGTCACGAGCCGGGTTCAGCAACGTGCGGGCAGCGAGGTACCGGAGGAGCAGGCAGGAGAGTGGTCAGGGTCACGAGCCGGGTTCAGCAACGTGCGGGCAGCGAGGTACCGGAGGAGCAGGCAGAGAATGGTCAGGGTCACGAGCCGGGTTCAGCAACGTGCGAGCAGCGAGGTACCAGAGGAGCAGGCAGAGAATGGTCAGGGTCACGAGCCGGGTTCAGCAATGTGCGGGCAGCGAGGTACCAGAGGAGCAGGCAGGAGAGTGGTCAGGTCAAGCCAGGGGTCAAGCAGGAGACAACCAGCAGGGTCAGGATCAAGCAGAGGTCGGCAACAGGAAACTTCACAAACCAGATGACAGGAACAGGATAATAAGACATACCTCCTGTCCTGTTTAAATAGCGCGCCCTGCGCTGTCATTGGTGCCAGGCGCCTGTCCGCGATCGGGAGTGCGCATGCGCGGCCGTCGCCGCCGCCACAATCGCCCAGGGCCCACTGGCTAGAGCGTGTCGGTGTTCTGTGCATGCGCCACCCGGCGTATCGCGGCAGAACACCCGACCCCTGACAATAGGTGAATACGGCTGCGATATTTAGGAGGTGACACAGTCGAAGATGAAACAGTCTGCTGGACATATAACTGGATGTCTCCCGCACAAGATGACGGCGACCTGGTATGAGGTGGGATTGTTGAGATTTTTCACCTTAGGTCGCTTGTGCTTCTTCTTTCGCTGGAATAAATTGCGTGGATTAAAGCGGGTGCCATCACTAGGAGATGCACCGCTGGGATGGCCAGTCGGTTGGTCAGTCCCAGAACTAATGTCATCGCTTGGTGGTTGGATGATGTCACTGATTGATGACATGGTAGAATATCTCTTAGGAATGATGTCATGCGTTGATGGGACGGCATCATCACCCTGTGGAATGACATCACTCGTTGATGGGACGGTATAATCAACCTGTAGAATGACATCACTCAGTAATGGGACGGTATCATCGTCCTGTGGAATGACGTCACTCATTGATGAGACCATTTTGCCATAACTGAACTCTATGGTTGTCCAGCGCCTCTTCATTGCCCGCCATAAATCCCGTAGGATAAAACGGGCGGTATCGCTAGGAATTTCACCTCTGGATTGGACACTGGGATGGACAGTCATGGTTGTCCATTCTCGCCTATTGCCAGAACTCGATCGTAGGGTCATGTCTTTTGTTGGAAAGACGCCAGAAGTCGTTGATGGTAAAGTGTTATCTAATGCTGGAAAGAGTAAACCTCTTGTTGATGTGCTGGAAGGATGAACACGGATGGGATCCCTGGGAGGTGCGACGCTGGGAATGGGAAAGTCGGTCTCTTCCATAGCACTGTCCACATTTTCACTTGTTGATGAAAGGATGTAGCCATGCCTGAACTCCTTGGTTGGCCTGCGCCTCCCCATTGGCCGGCATAGATGCCGTAGGTGAGCGCGGATGTCATCCCTGGGAGGTGGGACGCTGGGAATGGGAAGGTCAGTCTCTTCCATACGAAAGTCAGCCTGGTCCATAGTGCTGTCTGTTGTTACATCGATGTCAATCGTCGGTGGGTTGATGTTGCTTTTCATTGGTTGGATCCATTGGTGAAATGGCTTGAAATATTTTAGGAACATTACCAGCAGCAAGATGATAAGTCCCAACAAGCATTCTGATTGGTGCTCAGCAACAGTATTTATAAGCATGGGTAGCACTGTGTTCCCTAAGGCCGCCCACCCATTGGACCAGACTGACTGGAGCTCAGCAACCATCCATTGGTAGCAGTCAGTGGCATTTATAAGCATGGGTGGGATTGTGTTCCCTAAGGCCGCCCACCCATTGGACCAGACTGACTGGAGCTCAGCAAACATCCATTGGTAGCAGTCAGTGGCATTTATAAGCATGGGTGGGGCTGTGTTCCCTAAGGCCGCCCACCCATTGGACCAGACTGACTGGAGCTCAGCAACCATCCATTGGTAGCAGTCAGTGGCATTTATAAGCATGGGTGGGGCTGTGTTCTCTGAGGTTGGCCCCTCGCTGTACCAGACATCGAGTAGTTGATAAAAGAATTCAATCAGCTCCAGGAACATCAAATATTGTGCTAATATTGTGGCCAGATGATTCCTGCGCAGGATGTACCTCAGAATGAGAACACTTATCAGGACTGTCCCCTTATACCAGAATGGAATGGTGGCCAGTAGTGAAAACCAACTGATGGGTCCTGGGGACTCGTTTTCCAATTCTCTGACCTTTTCCTGCTCCAGTTCTTCCATCATCTTCATGGTCCTCCCCTCCTCCATGCGTATATCTGGGGAGTCTTTGATGAAATATCGGTGTTCCTCCATCATCTTCATGCTCCCCCCCTCCATGCGGATATCTGGGGAGTCTTTGATGAAATTTCTTTGTTCCTCCATAATCTTCATATCATTGTCCTTGTCCATGCCGGTCTTTGTGGAGTCTTTGATGTCCTTCCTGTGTACTCCCCAAGGGAGCAACAGGATAACAATCGCGGCAAAGATTCTGCACATTTTTGTTTTTTTTTTTTAGAAAAAAAACAGGAGCTCTGTAAGGAAGCAGCTGTCTCTGGTGAGAGAAAACAGCAACTGAGGACTCACAGTGAGGGAGGTCATGTGACCACAGTGAGGGGGGCGGGGTTTATGTGTGACCAATCAGCAGCCTCTGTTCAGCCTGCTTTACTCTGATTGGCTCATCTGTGATCCAGTCTGTTTACAGTGCAAAGTCACAGTGAGGGGGGCGGGGTTTATGTGTGACCAATCAGCAGCGTCTGTTCAGCCTGCTTTACTCTGATTGGCTCATCTGGGATCCAGTCTGTTTACAGTGCAAAGTCACAGTGAGGGGGGCGGAGTTTATGTGTGACCAATCAGCAGCCTCTGTTCAGCCTGCTTTACTCTGATTGGCTCATCTGGGATCCAGCTCAGATGGCTTTGGATTGGATGTTGGGATGTAGAGCAGATCTGGATTGGATCCTATTATATAACATTGATAACATTTCCCTGTATTTATAATATAGACGCCTCTGTTTATATTCATACAATGTTATTATAATGTCATTTTATTTATTTTACTGTATTAATAGGATTGTAATGATTGATATGAATTGTAATATAAACAATAATGGGTGTAATATTAATAATCCCAATAATTATAATACAATAAAGCTGTTCTGTGTATTTGGATGACAGAAATCTCCTGGCCATTCTCTGTGCTGACATTTCCCTGATGTAATGCACACAGGAGCCGCTAGAGGGCAGCAACACTCAGCTCCTCCTGTAGTGTCCCATCACCATAGATTTCCTCCTGGAAGACCCATCACCATGGAGACCAGGCAGGAAGTGATCGGTGTTTTCATGGTGTCTGGAGGGGAAGTTGGGGAAGCTGCGCCCCGGGGTGGCCGGGAAGGGGAAGTGCTGGGGGAAGGGAGACACTGGGGGAAGGGAGACACTGGGGGGGGGGGGGGTCAGCCCCCATTATTATTATGGGTAATAAGATGTGTAATCATATATAATGTTATAGTGATACATCGTCATAACTCCTCTGATAGTCACACTTATTGTTATCATTAACCATCATTTCTATACCCCCCCCCATCATCACTATACCCCCCCCATCATCGCTATACCCCCCCCATCATCACTATACCCCCCCATCATCACTATACCCCCCCCATCATCGCTATACCCCCCCCCATCATTTCTATACCCCCTCCCCATCATCGCTATACCCCCCCCATCATCACTATACCCCCCCCATCATCGCTATACCCCCCCCCATCATCGCTGTACCCCCCCCATCATCGCTATACCCCCCCCATCATCGCTGTACCCCCCCCATCATCGCTATACCCCCCCCATCATCGCTATACCCCCCCCCATCATCGCTGTACCCCCCCCCATCACTGCTATATTCCCCCCATCATCGCTATACCCCCCATCATTGCTATACCCCCCCCCCATCATCGCTATACCCCCCCATCATTTCTATACCCCCCCATCATCACTATACCCCCCCATCATCGCTATACCCCCCCCATCATCGCTATACCCCCCCCATCATCGCTATACCCCCCCCCCATCATCGCTGTACCCCCCCCCATCACTGCTATATTCCCCCCATCATCGCTATACCCCCCATCATTGCTATACCCCCCCCCCCATCATCGCTATACCCCCCCCCATCACCGCTATACCCCCCCATCATTTCTATACCCCCCCATCATCGCTATACCCCCCCCATCATCGCTATACCCCCCCATCATTGCTATACCCCCCCATCATCACTATACCCCCCCATCATCGCTATACCCCCCCCATCATCGCTATACCCCCCCATCATTGCTATACCCCCCCCATCATCACTATACCCCCCCATCATCGCTATACCCCCCCCCATCATCGCTATACCCCCCCCCATCATTGCTATACCCCCCCCCCCCCATCATCGCTATACCCCCCCCCATCACCGCTATACCCCCCCATCATTTCTATACCCCCCCATCATCGCTATACCCCCCCCCATCATCGCTATACCCCCCCATCATTGCTATACCCCCCCCATCATCACTATACCCCCCCATCATCGCTATACCCCCCCCATCATCGCTATACCCCCCCATCATTGCTATACCCCCCCCATCATCACTATACCCCCCCATCACTGCTATACCCCCCCCATCATCGCTATACCCCCCATCATCGCTATACCCCACCATCATCACTGTACACCCCCCATCATCGCTGTACACCCCCCCCCACCATCATCGCTGTACACCCCCCCCCCCACCATCATCGCTGTACACCCCCCCATCATCGCTGTACACCCCCCCATCATCGCTGTACACCCCCCCCATCATCACTGTACACCCCCCCCATCCTCATCATGGCTGTACACCCCCCCCCCATGTTTGGGACCCCCTGTATGACCTTTACCGGGGTAATCAGGACGGATGGCGGATGCAATGCTTTACAAGCTGCTAAGAAAACAATTATAAATACACATTTTTTTTCCTGCAAAACACGGCATTTATTTATTTATTTCATTGTTTTTTAAGGTGAACTTCTATTGTTGGAGAATATTTCTCTGGCTGTCAGTTTGCATTTGTATCTTCTATGCTGGGAAAAGGTTTCTTTGAGTTGTGATGATTTGGTTTGTGATTATGATGGGTCACCATTGTGAACTAACCATCCGTTTTACTCTTCTAGAAGATCAGGAAATATTCCCGGACACATTCCTTGCTGACCCCCCAACATTAATAAAAGGGGGCGTTCAGAAGAGGGCGACAGACCCCAGTGTAGCCGAAGGGATGATGGCGTGCCCCCTGTCTTCTCTGACAGCCAATGGTGAGTTCACATGGGGAATGCCCTTCATCACTGAGCTGACAACACTGTCTCTGCTGCACTGAAATCCCAAGCAGTGTTGTCAGCCCCGGCCAGTTCTTCTCTGTATTACTAATAGCGTGTTAGGAGGCCTGGATCCCAAATGGGGAAACAGATTTGATGAAGAGAGGCAGCTCTGTAATGTGGGGTATCCCTGAGGGTCCCCAGAAAAGTGTCCAAGGATGAGAGTGCCCCCGGATAGTGTACGTCCAGTAAATGTTTATCAAATGTTACTTCAACTTTAAAGGATAAATGTAAAGGTGTACAACCCCCCCTCCCATCCCCCGATACCTGCTGTACTTACCTTTGGGGTGGGAGCTGTCAGGGCTCCCACAGGTGACCCAGTAGTCCAGGGATTCTCTGGGCAGCACTTCCTGGAAGGAGCAGATGGATTCTGATTGCTCGGCGCTGTCACAGGGAGTCTATCTGGTCCGTCTTGTGAGCGCTGCACAGAAAAGAGCGGATATTTCACATTCCCTGACCACTGGACCTGCTGAAGAAACCCTGACAACTCAGGATGGCCAGAAGTAAGTACAGAGCCCCCTCTGCTATGATATGTCCCCCCCCCCCCCATGTATGTAGGATGGCATCGGTCTTGGGCAAGCGCCTGGTGCTGAAATCAGCGCCATCCATCAACTCTCATCCATTCTTCTTCAAAACATCACGGTCAGACAGCGGTGGGAGGGGGGGGAATAGAGGGGCGTGCTGTCAACCACGCTAGCCCCCAGTCTACAGAACATGTAATACATACATGCACTCTGTCACCTAGAGCTCAGGATGAAATACACATTATAGATTCTCCTTTGAAGCTGGACTCCAGGTATGAAAAGAACATCAATGAATCCTCATAATCTCCTGTACAGCAGAGCTCAGGCTGGGAGATGGAGGAGCATCAGAGGGAACCAATAGGAATAGATAGGATTTGTGGTGGTTTTTGCCCATGTGATTGGTTCTGGCCTCTTTCACATAACCGTTCCAATCAGGTCCACCTGTCAGTTTTTGGATTTGGCTAAACAGGCCAGACTTCCCTCCCCACCTCCATCAATGAGACTTTCCTCCCCACCTCCATCAATGAGACTTCCCTCCCCACCTCCATCAATGAGACTTTCCTCCTCACATCCACCAATGAGACTTCCCTCCCCACCTCCATCAATGAGACTTTCCTCCTTACATCCACCAATGAGCCCACACTGGGGAAAAAAAACAAACCGTTTTCTTTGTTCTGTTATACAATTTTGCACATTCTCCTCCAGGTTGCTGATGCCTCTCCAGTCGCCGTCATCTCGTCCAGCGTGCCCCCCAGTACTGGGGTGCACTTACCTGCGGGCGCCGTAGTTACTTTGGCTCCGCCCCCAGACATCATCGGGATGAAGGACAGCGGAGGAGATGTAAGTCCCTGATTTCAGTCTTCTGCTTCATTCTGCCTCAAGTATTCAGGGAAAGGGAAAAGCTGTCACTTTGTAACAGGTTCTCTTTATAGCCCCGCCTCCTCTGCGGCTCTTTTTGTATAAACGGTTTGGTTAGGAAGGGAAGGATTACCATACACTTACAGATCTAAAGCCAGCGAGTTATAGAGGAAATAATGCAGCATGCAGACCTTTTACTAAAGCGCAACTCCACCAAAAAGGGGAAATTCCGCCTTAAAGTGACATCAACCACTTGCCTACCGGGCACTTTTACCCCCTTCCTGCCCAGGCCAGATGTCACACTTTGAATGACAATCGCACGGTCATGCAACATTGCATCCAAACTAAATTTATAGCTTTTTTTTTAGACAAACAGAGATTTCTTTTGTTGGTATTTAATCAGCACTGGGGGGGAGGGGGGGGGTTAATTTATGTTAAACAAACGATGAAAGACCAAACATTTTGAAAAAAACACATTTTTGTTTAGTTTCTGTTATAAAGTTTTGTAAATAGGTGATTTTTCTCCTTCACTGATGAGGCGGCACTGATGGGCATTGATTGGCGGCACTGACAACCAGCACTGATGGGCACTGACAGCCAGCACTGATGGGCACTGATAGTCAGCAATGATGGATATTGATGAGGCACTGATGAGACTTCTCCAATATGTGGCACTGATAGGCAGCACTGATGGGCACTGATAGATAGCACTGATGGGTACAGACAGGCATCAATGATGGACAATGAAATTCATCACTGATAAGCAATGTACTGATGAGCACTGACCACTAGCACTGTTGGGTACTTATAGCCATCACTGATGGGCACTGATAGCCAGCACTGATGGGCACCCATACAAAGCACTGATGGGCAGTGACCACTAGCACTGATGGGTACTGATAGCCATCACTGATTGGCACTGATAGCCAGCACTGATGGTCACTGACCACTAGCACTGATGGGCACTGATAGCCATCACTGATGGGCACCCATACAAAGCACTGATGGGCAGTGAGCACTAGCACTGATGGGTACTGATAGCCATCACTGATGGGCACTGATAGCCTGTACTGATGGTCACTGACCGCTAGCACTGATGGGCACTGATAGCCAGCACTGATGGGCACTGACCACTAGCACTGATGGGTACTGATAGCCATCACTGATGGGCACCCATACAAAGCACTGATGGGCAGTGACCACTAGCACTGATGGGCACTGATAGCCAGCACTGATGGGCACCCATACAAAGCACTGATGGGCAGTGAGCACTAGCACTGATGGGTACTGATAGCCATCACTGATGGGCACTGATAGCCTGTACTGATGGTCACTGACCGCTAGCACTGATGGGCACTGATAGCCAGCACTGATGGGCACCCATACAAAGCACTGATGGGCAGTGAGCACTAGCACTGATGGGTACTGATAGCCATCACTGATGGGCACTGATAGCCTGTACTGATGGTCACTGACCGCTAGCACTGATGGGCACTGATAGCCATCACTGATGGGCACCCATACAAAGCACTGATGGGGCTACACTGATAAGTGCCCTGATGATCAGTGTATTTGTCCCCTCTGAGAAATGCCGCTTCCCAGCTCTCCTCTCCTCATGTGCTGTGAGCGGGAGGAGAGGACTGCCGATATCCAGCATTTCTGATTTACACTGATCGGCTGTGATTGGGCACAGCTGACCACATGGTAAAAGGCTACTCCGATTGGCCCTTTTACTGGACATATGAGCAGCTGTGGCTGAACAGCACAGCGATCAAAAGATCGCGCCCGTTGCGGGCGCCCCCTGGAGGGGGAGGGGAGGGCGTGGTTCTGGGAGGACGTCCATGGACACCCTCTCAGAACTAGCCGACCTCGCTGTCGCTGTCTTTTGCCTGTAGTGTGGTCAGGAACTGGTTACAGGTAATTAAAACTTCCTTTCTGTCTGTAATGGTTTTGCACAGAGCGGCCCCGATCCTCCTCTTCTCGGGTCACTTGCCTGCCCTCCTTGTCCCTCCCTTCTGCCTCGTTCCCCCATAGCAAGTAACTTGTTTGGGGGCACCCAAGCAAACTTGCTCCTGAGCCACTGCGATGTGTGTCCATTCACACACAGAGCACTGTTTGGCCCTCCTCATTGGCTCACTGGCTCTGATTGACAGTAGCAGGAACCAAAGGGCTCCTGCTACTGTCTCAGCCAATGAGTAGGGAGAGTCCCCATACAGCTGAGGCTATAGTGAACATCAGTGGATTGGAGGGGGTTCAGGTAAGGATTGGGGGTGCTTCACACAGAAGGTTTTTTACCTTCATTCATAGAATGGCTGCAGGGAGCGGTCTTAGAACATGCAGGGATCCTGCAGGAGCGGAGGATCAGGTATGAGAGGCGGCACCGATGGGCACTGATAGGTAACAATGACTGGCACTGATAGGCAACACTGATGGGCACTGATATGTGGCATTGATGGGCACTGACAGGTGGCACTGACTGGCACTGATAGGTGACAATGACTGGCACTGATAGGCAACACTGATGGGCACTGATATGTGGCACTGATGGGGACTGACAGGTGGCACTGATAGGTGACAATGACTGGCACTGATGGGAACTGACAGGTGGCACTGATGGGGCTACACTGAGCAGTGCCCTGATGATCAGTGTAGATGTCCCCTCTGAGGAATGACGATTACCGGCTCTCCTCTCCTCACATGCTGTCAGCGTTAGGAGAGGATTGCCAATAGCCGGCATTTCCTTCTTTACATGTGATCAGTTGTGATTGGACACAGTTGATCACATGACAGAACTGATATCATCGACTCTTTACTTTGATCGGTGATCCTGTGTGTTCTAGGGATACGGCGCACCACCGATTGCCACCCCGCACTCCCCCGAGAGCCCCTGATGATGTCTGCTCTGTCATATGACGTCCTCCCAGAACGAAAGAACCGCCCATCCCCCCCCCCCCCCCCGCCTGTCCTTTCCTTCTATTATTACTATTATACAGGAATTATGGCGCCAACAGTTTGCGCAGCGCTGTACAATATAAGGGGGGCGGTACAATTACAATACATTTCAGTACAGAAGGAATAGGAGGGCCCGGCTCTTGGAGCTTACACTCTAAAGTCTCCATACCAGGGTCAGTCATACACCCCATACTATGGTCGGTCACATGTTCCCATACCAGAGAGGCATGATGGGATTTGTAGTTTCAGCACAGCTGGAGTTTGAAGGTCGCCTGGTCTAGGCTGTAGCCCCTCCGCAGAAAAGCTATAGTACTCTATAGGGAAGGATTTGGGGGCTTGTCAGGGTCGGCTACATAGACCTAAAGATACAGTTGGATCAGGAGATGTGTAGTCTCTAATGGGAGCTTTATATTTCTGTGTCCACATTCAGCGCAGCAACACAATGGGGGAAACATCAAATTAATTAGGGGCCCTCTTCTCATGTCAATGGGGAGCCCCAGACCCCTCCCAGCCCGCTGCTTTGGGGAATGAAGGGGGGGAACAATAATCAAGCAGGTTAGAAAACCCAAAAACCTGTCCTGAATGTCCTTCCTCCCCTTCCAAGTATATCAGCCATGGGGGGGGGGGTCATGGTTTTACCACCCCCCAGACTGCTTGGATGGAAGGGGCTGTACACATGATTTGCGGATGCAGCAGAGATGATACCCTCTGTCACATTTGCCATCGGTACTGCTGAGTGTGAATGGGACCCGTCACAACTGCCCTGCATCCATGTACAATGCATGTGGTTGCTGCTCGGGGGCGGGGACTTTACAGGATTATATCACTTAGTGAGAAGGTGACTTCTCATCTCCCAGCTGCCTGTCAATTGCCCTCTGAAAAGAGATCCAACGGTGATCACTGTTAGAGGACAATGCTGGTATAAAGAGCCCTTCCTCTGGCTGTGTGCAGAGATCTGCCCATGTGTATGTCAGAGGATTCCCGGCTCTGGAAACCTATACAATGTTCTTTTATACTTGGAGATGTAAACGGCTTGATACTGAAAGAGCCTTTACATGGTTAGTAAAAGAACTTCCTTCCCTATGAACAGCGAACCCCACCTGTGAACGGACTTCATGATCCAATCAATATTTGTCTGCAGACGTAACGACGTTCAATATATAAATGTATTCTTCTATAAATCCTCGCTCCGCGCTCCTCCTACCTACACCTCCCCCACCAATAGCTGCTGTATTCACCAACCTGAGAAACAGACAAAACTAGAGTCTACCAAAACCAATGTGTCCCCCCCCCCCCCCCGGTACAGCTCCGAGTATACGACTTCCAATGTGTCCCCCCCCCCCGATACAGCTCCGAGTATATGACTTCCAGTGTCCCCTCCCCGATACACCTCCGAGTATACGACTTCCAATGTGTCCCCCCCCCCCCGATACAGCTCCGAGTATATGACTTCCAATGTGTCCCCCCCCCCCCGATACAGCTCCGAGTATATGACTTCCAATGTGTCCCCCCCCCCCCGATACAGCTCCGAGTATATGACTTCCAATGTGTCCCCCCCCCCCCCCCGATACAGCTCCGAGTATACGACTTCCAATGTGTCCCCCCCCCCCCCCCCGATACAGCTCCGAGTATACGACTTCCAATGTGTCCCCCCCCCCCCCCCGATACAGCTCCGAGTATACGACTTCCAATGTGTCCCCCCCCCCCGATACAGCTCCGAGTATATGACTTCCAATGTGTCCCCCCCCCCCCGATACAGCTCCGAGTATACGACTTCCAATGTGTCCCCCCCGGTACACCTCCGAGTATATGACTTCCAATGTGTCCCCCCCCCCCCGATACAGCTCCGAGTATATGACTTCCAATGTGTCCCCCCCCCCCCCGATACAGCTCCGAGTATATGACTTCCAGTGTGCCCCCCCAATACAGCTCCGAGTATATGACTTCCAATGTGTCCCCCCAATACAGCTCCGAGTATATGACTTCCAATGTCCCCCCCCAATACAGCTCCGAGTATATGACTTCCAATGTGTCCCCCCGATACAGCTCCGAGTATATGACTTCCAATGTGTCCCCCCAATACAGCTCCGAATATATGACTTCCAATGTCCCCCCCAATACAGCTCTGAGTATATGACTTCCAATGTGTCCCCCCAATACAGCTCCGAATATATGACTTCCAATGTCCCCCCCAATACAGCTCCGAGTATATGACTTCCAATGTGTCCCCCCAATACAGCTCCGAATATATGACTTCCAATGTCCCCCCCAATACAGCTCCGAGTATATGACTTCCAATGTCCCCCCAATACAGCTTCGAGTATATGACTTCCAATGTGTCCCCCCCGATACAGCTCCGAGTATATGACTTCCAATGTGTACCCCCCCAATACAGCTCAGAGTTTATGACTTCCAATGTGTCCCCCCAATACAGCTCCGAGTATATGACTTCCAATGTCCCCCCCAATACAGCTCCGAGTATATGACTTCCATTGTGTCCCCCCCCAATACAGCTCCGAGTATATGACTTCCATTGTGTACCCCCCCAATACAGCTCCGAGTATATGACTTCCAATGTGTCCCCCCAATACAGCTCCGAGTATATGACTTCCAATGTGTCCCCCCAATACAGCTCCGAGTATATGACTTCCAATGTCCCCCCCCCAATACAGCTCCGAGTATATGACTTCCAATGTGTCCCCCTAATACAGCTCCGAGTATATGACTTCCAATGTGTCCCCCCCAATACTGCTCCGAGTATATGACTTCCAATGTGTCCCCCAATACAGCTCCGAGTATATGACTTCCAATGTGTCCCCCCCAATACAGCTCCGAGTATATGACCTCCAATGTGTCCCCCCAATACAGCTCCGAGTATATGACTTCCAATGTCCCCCCCCGATACAGCTCCGAGTATATGACTTCCAATGTGTCCCCCCAATACAGCTCCGAGTATATGACTTCCAATGTGTCCCCCCAATACAGCTCCGAGTATATGACTTCCAATGTGTCCCCCCCCAATACAGCTCCGAGTATATGACTTCCAATGTGTCCCCCCAATACAGCTCCGAGTATATGACTTCCAATGTGTCCCCCAATACAGCTCCGAGTATATGACTTCCAATGTGTCCCCCCCCAATACAGCTCCGAGTATATGACTTCCAATGTGTCCCCCCCAATACAGCTCCGAGTATATGACTTTCAATGTGTCCCCCAATACAGCTCCGAGTATATGACTTTCAATGTGTCCCCCAATACAGCTCCGAGTATATGACTTCCAATGTGCCCCCCAATACTGCTCCGAGTATATGACTTCCAATGTCCCCCCAATACAGCTCCGAGTATATGACTTCCAATGTCCCCCCAATACAGCTCCGAGTATATGACTTCCAATGTGTCCCCCCAATACAGCTCCGAGTATATGACTTCCAATGTGTCCCCCCAATACAGCTCCGAGTATATTACTTCCAATGTGTCCCCCCCCAATACAGCTCCGAGTATATTACTTCCAATGTGTCCCCCCCCGATACAGCTCCGAGTATATGACTTCCAATGTGTCCCCCCCCAATACAGCTCCGAGTATATGACTTCCAATGTGTCCCCCCAATACAGCTCCGAGTATATGACTTCCAATGTCCCCCCCAATACAGCCCTGAGTATATGACTTCCAATGTCCCCCCCCCAATACAGCTCCGAGTATATGACTTCCAATGTCCCTCCAATACAGCTCCGAGTATATGACTTCCAATGTGTCCCCCCAATACAGCTCCGAGTATATGACTTCCAATGTGTCCCCCCCGATACAGCTCCGAGTATATGACTTCCAATGTGTCCCCCCCGATACAGCTCCGAGTATATGACTTCCAATGTGTCCCCCCAATACAGCTCCGAGTATATGACTTCCAATGTGTCCCCCCCGATACAGCTCCGAGTATATGACTTCCAATGTGTCCCCCCAATACAGCTCCGAGTATATGACTTCCAATGTGTCCCCCCCGATACAGCTCCGAGTATATGACTTCCAATGTGTCCCCCCAATACAGCTCCGAGTATATGACTTCCAGTGTGTCCCCCCCCGATACAGCTCCGAGTATATGACTTCCAGTGTCCCCCCCCCCAATACAGCTCCGAGTATATGACTTCCAGTGTGTCCCCCCCCGATACAGCTCCGAGTATATGACTTCCAATGTGTCCCCCCAATACATCTCCGAGTATATGACTTCCAATGTGTCCCCCCCCGATACAGCTCCGAGTATATGACTTCCAATGTGTCCCCCCAATACAACTCCGAGTATATAACTTCCAATGTGTCCCCCCCAATACATCTCCGAGTATATGACTTCCAATGTGTCCCCCCAATACATCTCCGAGTATATGACTTCCAATGTGTCCCCCCCAATACATCTCCGAGTATATGACTTCCAATGTGTCCCCCCAATACAGCTCCGAGTATATGACTTCCAATGTGTCCCCCCAATACAGCTCCGAGTATATGACTTCCAATGTGTCCCCCCAATACAGCTCCGAGTATATGACTTCCAATGTCCCCCCCAATACAGCTCCGAGTATATGACTTCCAATGTGTCCCCCCAATACATCTCCGAGTATATGACTTCCAATGTGTCCCCCCCAATACAGCTCCGAATATATGACTTCCAATGTGTCCCCCCCAATACATCTCCGAGTATATGACTTCCAATGTGTCCCCCCAATACATCTCCGAGTATATGACTTCCAATGTGTCCCCCCCAATACAGCTCCGAATATATGACTTCCAATGTGTCCCCCCCAATACAACTCCGAGTATATGACTTCCAACATATAACAAGTCATGTATCCGATATGAACCCCCAAACCCCCCCTCTGTATACAATAAACAAGGATACAAAGTCTGAGAGTCCATCACATCTTCATCCTTCATTGTGTTCCTAGTGACACCATCGGGGAGATTTACTAAAACCGGAGAGTGCAGAATCTGGTGCAGCCGTGCACGGCAACCAATCAGCTTCCAGGTTGTATTGTCAAAGCTTCATTGGACAAGCTGAGGTTAGAAGCTGATTGGCTGCCATGCACAGCTGCACCAGATCCTGAGATCTCCAGGTTTAGTAAATCTCCCCCAATGTCCCCTGATTGATGACTTGGTGTGTTGTACACAGAGGGGGGTGGGGGTTCATATTGGGGACACGGCTTGTTCTGTGTTGGGGGTCATATATGAGGAGCTGTATTCGGGGTATATATTGGGGACACGGCTTGTTCTGTGTTGGGGGTCATATATGAGGAGCTGTATTCGGGGTATATATTGGTGACACGGCTTGTTCTGTGTTGGGGGTCATATATGAGGAGCTGTATTCGGGGTATATATTGGGGACACGGCTTGTTCTGTGTTGGGGGTCATATATGGGGAGCTGTATTCGGGGTATATATTGGGGACACGGCTTGTTCTGTGTTGGGGGTCATATATGAGGAGCTGTATTCGGGGTATATATTGGGGACACGGCTTGTTCTGTGTTGGGGGTCATATATGAGGAGCTGTATTCGGGGTATATATTGGGGACACGGCTTGTTCTGTGTTGGGGGTCATATATGGGGAGCTGTATTCGGGGTATATATTGGTGACACGGCTTGTTCTGTGTTGGGGGTCATATATGGGGAGCTGTATTCGGGGTATATATTGGGGACACGGCTTGTTCTGTGTTGGGGGTCATATATGAGGAGCTGTATTCGGGGTATATATTAGGGACACGGCTTGTTCTGTGTTGGGGGTCATATATGATTAGCTGTATTCGGGGTATATATTGGGGACACGGCTTGTTCTGTGTTGGGGGTCATATATGAGGAGCTGTATTCGGGGTATATATTGGTGACACGGCTTGTTCTGTGTTGGGGGTCATATATGAGGAGCTGTATTCGGGGTATATATTGGGGACACGGCTTGTTCTGTGTTGGGGGTCATATATGAGGAGCTGTATTCGGGGTATATATTGGGGACACGGCTTGTTCTGTGTTGGGGGTCATATATGGGGAGCTGTATTCGGGGTATATATTGGTGACACGGCTTGTTCTGTGTTGGGGGTCATGTATGGGGAGCTGTATTCGGGGTATATATTGGGGACACGGCTTGTTCTGTGTTGGGGGTCATATATGGGGAGCTGTATTCGGGGTATATATTGGGGACACGGCTTGTTCTGTGTTGGGGGTCATATATGAGGAGCTGTATTCGGGGTATATATTGGGGACACGGCTTGTTCTGTGTTGGGGGTCATATATGAGGAGCTGTATTCGGGGTATATATTGGGGACACGGCTTGTTCTGTGTTGGGGGTCATATATGAGGAGCTGTATTCGGGGTATATATTGGGGACACGGCTTGTTCTGTGTTGGGGGTCATATATGAGGAGCTGTATTCGGGGTATATATTGGGGACACGGCTTGTTCTGTGTTGGGGGTCATACAGTTGTGTCCAAAATTATTCAACCCCCAATGCTGTAAAGGGGTTTAGGGACTATAGTGTACATTTGGAATTGTATTCAGAATCAAATCCTACAAGGACGTTGTAACTACCCAAATGCAACTAAAATGACATCAATTGTTTATGTAATACAGTAGTAAATGGTTCTTATGTGGTTTCTTCATTGCCACAATTATTCAACCCCTTAAAGACTACCACTCTGAAGAACAGAGGTTCATACAGGTGCTTTCCATCAGGTATTGAAAACACCTGTGGATGTCACCGAGCAGCAATCAAGCATAATAAGCACCAATTAGGCAGCTTTAAAATGACTGTGATACTCAGCTCCTTCTAGACATTTACTGGTGTGGTTACAAACATGGTGAAGGCAAGAGAATGGTCCAGGAAGACAAGAGAAGAGGTGATTTCTCTTCACAGGAAGGGCAATGGCTATAAGAAGATTGCAAAGATGTTAAACATACCAAGAGACACCTTAGGAAGCATCATTCGCAAATTCAAGGCAAAGGGCACTGTTGAAACGCTACCTGGTCGTGGCAGAAAGAAGATGCTGACTTCGACTGCTGTGCGCTACCTGAAGCGTAGAGTGGAGAGAAGTCCCCGTGTGACTGCTGAGGAACTGAGAAAAGATTTGTCAGATGTGGGTACAGAAGTTTCAGCCCAGACAATAAGACGCACACTGCGTAATGAAGGCCTCCGTGCCAGAACTCCCAGGCGTACCCCCTTGCTGTCTCCAAAGAATAAGAAGAGTCGACTGCAGTATGCCAAAAGCCATGTGGACAAACCACAAAAGTTGTGGGATAGTGTTCTGTGGACTGATGAAACAAAATTAGAACTGTTTGGGCCCATGGATCAACGCTATGTTTGGAGGAGGAAGAACAAGGCCTATGATGAAAAGAACACCTTGCCTACTGTGAAGCATGGTGGAGGGTCAATCATGCTTTGGGGCTGTTTTGCTTCTGCAGGTACAGGGAAGCTTCAGCGTGTGCAAGGTACCATGAATTCTCTTCAGTACCAGGAGATATTGGATGGAAACGTGATGCAGTCCGTCACACACCTGAGGCTTGGGAGACGTTGGACCTTTCAACAGGACAATGATCCCAAGCATACCTCCAAGTCCACTAGAGCATGGTTGCAGAGGAAAGGCTGGAACATTTTGGAGTGGCCATCGCAGTCACCAGACTTAAATCCGATTGAGAACCTCTGGTGGGACTTAAAGAAAGCAGTTGCAGTGCGCAAGCCTAAGAATGTGACTGAACTGGAGGCCTTTGCCCATGAAGAATGGGCGAAGATACCCGTAGATCGCTGCAAGACACTTGTGTCAAGCTATGCTTCACGTTTAAAAGCTGTTATAACTGTAAAAGGATGCTGTACTAAGTACTAAGATTGAATGTCACTTGGGGGTTGAATAAAACTGATAATGCTGTGAGCACAGAAAAGACATTTGTGGTTATTTCATTATAACTGTTATGTTATATTTGTCTGACCTACAAGTGCCTCTTTAATGTAAATGTAAGCAAGATGACTGAATGATCAAAAGCAATGTCAAACTGGCCAAAACACTCAATTTCAGTGGGGGTTGAATAATTTTGGACACAACTGTATATGGGGAGCTGTATTCGGGGTATATATTGGGGACACGGCTTGTTCTGTGTTGGGGGTCATATATGAGGAGCTGTATTCGGGGTATATATTGGGGACACGGCTTGTTCTGTGTTGGGGGTCATATATGAGGAGCTGTATTCGGGGTATATATTGGGGACACGGCTTGTTCTGTGTTGGGGGTCATATATGAGGAGCTGTATTCGGGGTATATATTGGGGACACGGCTTGTTCTGTGTTGGGGGTCATATATGGGGAGCTGTATTCGGGGTATATATTGGTGACACGGCTTGTTCTGTGTTGGGGGTCATATATGAGGAGCTGTATTCGGGGTATATATTGGGGACACGGCTTGTTCTGTGTTGGGGGTCATATATGGGGAGCTGTATTCGGGGTATATATTGGGGACACGGCTTGTTCTGTGTTGGGGGTCATATATGGGGAGCTGTATTCGGGGTATATATTGGGGACACGGCTTGTTCTGTGTTGGGGGTCATATATGGGGAGCTGTATTCGGGGTATATATTGGTGACACGGCTTGTTCTGTGTTGGGGGTCATATATGGGGAGCTGTATTCGGGGTATATATTGGTGACACGGCTTGTTCTGTGTTGGGGGTCATATATGAGGGGCTGTATTCGGGGTATATATTGGGGACACGGCTTGTTCTGTGTTGGGGGTCATATATGAGGAGCTGTATTCGGGGTATATATTGGTGACACGGCTTGTTCTGTGTTGGGGGTCATATATGAGGAGCTGTATTCGGGGTATATATTGGGGACACGGCTTGTTCTGTGTTGGGGGTCATATATGAGGAGCTGTATTCGGGGTATATATTGGTGACACGGCTTGTTCTGTGTTGGGGGTCATATATGAGGAGCTGTATTCGGGGTATATATTGGGGACACGGCTTGTTCTGTGTTGGGGGTCATATATGAGGAGCTGTATTCGGGGTATATATTGGGGACACGGCTTGCTCTGTGTTGGGGGTCATATATGAGGAGCTGTATTCGGGGTATATATTGGTGACACGGCTTGTTCTGTGTTGGGGGTCATATATGGGGAGCTGTATTCGGGGTATATATTGGTGACACGGCTTGTTCTGTGTTGGGGGTCATATATGAGGAGCTGTATTCGGGGTATATATTGGGGACACGGCTTGTTCTGTGTTGGGGGTCATATATGAGGAGCTGTATTCGGGGTATATATTGGGGACACGGCTTGCTCTGTGTTGGGGGTCATATATGAGGAGCTGTATTCGGGGTATATATTGGTGACACGGCTTGTTCTGTGTTGGGGGTCATATATGGGGAGCTGTATTCGGGGTATATATTGGTGACACGGCTTGTTCTGTGTTGGGGGTCATATATGAGGAGCTGTATTCGGGGTATATATTGGGGACACGGCTTGTTCTGTGTTGGGGGTCATATATGGGGAGCTGTATTCGGGGTATATATTGGGGACACGGCTTGTTCTGTGTTGGGGGTCATATATGAGGAGCTGTATTCGGGGTATATATTGGGGACACGGCTTGTTCTGTGTTGGGGGTCATATATGAGGAGCTGTATTCGGGGTATATATTGGTTTTTGGTATACTTTGGTTTTGTCTGTATTCTTAGCTGTGTTCTCTCTTCTATTGGCTGAGATGTGTCGGAACCCCTGGAAACCATCTCTCCATTCTTCTGACTTCTCTCCATTGCCGTGAAATCTGATTGGTTGTTGGAGGTTCTTGCACTTCGTTTGGCTTTGTTCTGCCTCATGTTTGTCCTTCAGGAAGATAGCCGGACCCATCAGTCTACAGAAAATGGAAGCTTCATCTGCATATATGTTGCCTTCCTTGGCTATTCCTTCCCCCTCAATGACACGCCATCAACAATTGTAAAATAAAACATTTTAGTTTTTTATTACATGCCTTTTTTAGACCTAGTTTGGTCCTTCCTGGGTCCCTTTGCTTCTCTATGCAATGCAGGCAGATCATGGCTGGTGGAAGGAACCAGCTGGGTGCTTTACAGAGCTTCCTGAAAACATCACAGCACCCGGCCTCAGTTCTCCTCTGAAGAGCCCTGATGTAACCAATGGGCTAGCTTGTGGGAGGAGTTATGCAAGAAATCATCGCAATCCCCTGAGTGGTGGCCATCAGTCTGGAAGAGTGGGCGTTTCTAGGAAGGCAACATTTGCATACATGCTGACCTAGGTGCCGCCCTCATGTGATGCTGAGCCTCCACGATTGGTGGAACTGAAATCCAGTGAATGAAAGGGCGGGGCCAAGGACAGTCAGACTGAGGAGGAAAGTGATAAATGATGCTGGACGTCCTCTAGCCAGGAAAGCAGACGGAGCTCTATCTGACTTGCTGCAGCTTCTAATGCACATTGTGAGAAGCTCACAGTGTGCAGTGAAATCAGAGTAAGCCATTTTACTACAGGAGAGGAGTCGGTACAACTGTGCAAGACTGGAGGGGGGCCGGAGGGGGGATTTATTGTACCGTCATTGGTTATAATGTATGAGAAATCTACGTTTTGTTGTATTTGCTTCTCACCTACAAATAAAATATATATATAATTTCCATTTCTAATCCTATTATTGCCATTATTATTCGGATTATTATCATTATAAATATTATTTCTGTTATTAATATTATTATCATGATAGTTGTCGATATTGTTGGAATTATTATTATCATTGCTATAAATAATATTAGTATCAGAATTATCACGCCAATACTAAGGAGGCGAAGCAGCCATCTTGGATATTGCGTTGGCTGGGAATCGAACCCAGGTCAGCTGCTTGGAAAGCAGCCATGCTAACCACTACACCACCAACGCGAGGTTGCCTGTTTTTGAAGTGTGGGAGGAAACCGGAGTACCCGGAGGAAACCCACGCAGGCACAGGGAGAACATGCAAACTCCATGCAGATAGGGTCCTGGTCAGGATTTCAACCAAGGACCCCAGTGCTGCAAGGCTAACCAATAAGCCTCTGTGCTGCCCATATTTTGGCCTCTGATGTATAAGGCCCGCCCCCGCGGAGCGGGGTAAATCAGTGATGTCCAGTAGAGATTAGAGATGATGTCTTCAGCTGTACATTATTGGCTGGACGGGTTCGGGGATGTCGTCCATCTTATTTCCCACATGAGTGTCCTGTCTGTGAACATGAGGAGAACTCTTTGTGTGAGATGTTGGTCTGTGGAGCGGCGATGTGAAGAACGCTTCGTGCTCATGTCTTCTGATGGTGAAGGTCTCCTCTGTGCCCCCAGCCTGACCCTTAGACAACCTCATATAGGACGTCGCTGGTAGTCAGAGTTCTCATTGGCCCCAGCAGAAAAGGCCTCAAGCTGGGAGGACGACTCCTCCCACTTCTGAAGCCAAGAAGCGTTCCTGACGTTTCTCTGAGACTTTAACCTCCAAGGCCAGACTTAAGCCAGGGGCCCAGTTCAGTCACAATCCTGGGGCCCCTAATCCCCAAACCTACAGACAAGTTCTAATAAACATCCTAAGGGGAAGCCACCATTTCCCAACGTGGGGGGACACCCCAATATAGAGAGAACATTGTATACAGTGAGGAACAGAAGTATTTGAACCCCTGAGAAGATCCGTGTTAATATTTGGTACAGAAGCCTTTGTCTGCAATTACAGAGGTCAGACGGTTCCTGTAGTCCTTGGCCAGGTTTGCACTGCAACAGGGATTTTGGCCGACTCCTCCACACCGATCTCCTCTAGATCTGTCAGGTTTCGGGGCTGTCGCTGAGCAACACGGAGTTTCAGCTCCCTCCAAAGATGTTCTATTGGATTTAGGTCTGGAGACTGGCTAGGCCACTCCAGAACCTTGATATGCTTCTTACGGAGCCACTCCTTGGTTCTCCTGGCTGTGTGCTTCGGGTCGTTGTCATGTTGGAAGACCCAGCCACGACCCGTCTTCAATGCTCTGACTGAGGGAAGGAGGTTGTTGCTGAAAATCTCACAATAAATGGCCCCATTCATCCTCTCCTTAATACAGTGCAGTCGTCCTGTCCCCTTTGCAGAAAAGCACCCCCAAAGCATGATGTTACCACCCCCATGCTTCACAGTAGGGATGGTGTTCTTGGGATGCAACTCATCCTTCTTTTTCCTCCAAACACGGCGAGTGAAGTTTAGACCAAACGTTCTCCTTTGGTCTCATCTGACCACATGACTTTCTCCCATGCCTCCTCTGACCACATGACTTTCTCCCATGCCTCCTCTGCATCATCCAGATGGTCATTGGCAACCTTCAGACGGGCCTGGACATGTGATGACTGGAGCAGGGGAACCTTCAGACGGGCCTGGACATGTGATGACTGGAGCAGGGGAACCTTCAGACGGGCCTGGACATGTGATGACTTGAGCAGTGGAACCTCCCATGCAATGCATGATTGGAAACCATGACGTCGTAGTGTTCTACCGACAGTGACCTGTGAAACTGTGGTCCCAGCTCTCTTCATGTCATTGACCAGCTCCTCCCTTGTAGTTCTGGGCTGATTCCTCACCTTTCTTCTCATCAGTGATACCCCACGAGGGGACATCTTGCATGGAGCCCCAGTCCAAGGGAGACTGACAGTCGTCTTCAGCCTCTTCCATTTTCTAACAATTGCTCCAACAGTTGATCTATTTTCACCAAGCTGCTTGGCAATTGCCCCGTAGCCCTTTCCAGCCTTGTGGAGGTCTACAATTTTGTCTCTGGTGTCTTTTGACAGCTCTTTGGTCTTGCCCATGGTAGTAGTTGGCGTCTGACTGACTGTGGGGTGGACAGGTGTCTTTAAAGAACTCAGACAGGTGATTTCTAAGTGGGAGAACTTGCAAAATCGCAGGGGGTTCAAATACTTCTGTTCCTCACTGTATACAGATATGATTGGGGGGGTGACACCCCAATATAGAGAGAACATTGTATATACAGATATGATGGGGGAGAGGTGACACCCCAATATAGAGAGAACATTGTATATACAGATATGACGGGGGAGGGGTGACACCCCAATATAGAGAGAACATTGTATATACAGATATGATGGGGGACGGGTGACACCCCAATATAGAGAGAACATTGTATATACAGATATGACGGGGGAGGGGTGACACCCCAATATAGAGAGAACATTGTATATACAGATATGACGGGGGAGGGGTGACACCCCAATATAGAGAGAACATTGTATATACAGATATGATGGGGGAGGGGTGACACCCCAATATAGAGAGAACATTGTATATACAGATATGATGGGGGGGGGGTGTGATACCCCAATATAGAGAGAACATTGTATACACAGATATGATGGGGGAGGGGTGACACCACAATATAGAGAGAACATTGTATATACAGATATGACGGGGGAGGGGTGACACCCCAATATAGAGAGAACATTGTATATACAGATATGACGGGGGAGGGGTGACACCCCAATATAGAGAGAACATTGTATATACAGATATGATGGGGGAGGGGTGACACCCCAATATAGAGAGAACATTGTATATACAGATATGATGGGGAGGGGTGACACCCCAATATAGAGAGAACATTGTATATACAGATATGATGGGGGAGGGGTGACACCCCAATATAGAGAGAACATTGTATAATCAGATATGATGGGGGGGTGACACCCCAATATAGAGAGAACATTGTATATACAGATATGATGGGGGGGGGGGGTGACACCCCAATATAGAGAGAACATTGTATATACAGATATGATGGGGGAGGGGAGACACCCCAATATAGAGAGAACATTGTATATACAGATATGATGGGGGAGGGGGGACACCCCAATATAGAGAGAACATTGTATATACAGATATGATTGGGGGGGTGACACCCCAATATAGAGAGAACATTGTATATACAGATATGATGGGGGAGGGGTGACACCCCAATATAGAGAGAACATTGTATATACAGATATGATGGGGGAGGGGTGACACCCCAATATAGAGAGAACATTGTATATACAGATATGATGGGGGAGGGGGGACACCCCAATATAGAGAGAACATTGTATATACAGATATGATGGGGGAGGGGTGACACCCCAATATAGAGAGAACATTGTATATACAGATATGATGGGGGAGGGGAGACACCCCAATATAGAGAGAACATTGTATATACAGATATGATGGGGGAGGGGTGACACCCCAATATAGAGAGAACATTGTATATACAGATATGATGGGGGAGGGGTGACACCCCAATATAGAGAGAACATTGTATATACAGATATGATGGGGGAGGGGTGACACCCCAATATAGAGAGAACATTGTATATACAGATATGATGGAGGGGGGACACCACAATATAGAGAGAACATTGTATACACAGATATGATGGGGGAGGGGTGACACCCCAATATAGAGAGAACATTGTATATACAGATATGATGGGGGGGGGGACACCCCAATATAGAGAGAACATTGTATATACAGATATGATGGGGGAGGGGTGACACCCCAATATAGAGAGAACATTGTATATACAGATATGATGGGGGAGGGGTGACACCCCAATATAGAGAGAACATTTATATACAGATATGATGGGGGGAGGGGTGACACCCCAATATAGAGAGAACATTGTATATACAGATATGATGGGGGGGGGGTGACACCCCAATATAGAGAGAACATTGTATATACAGATATGATGGGGGAGGGGTGACACCCCAATATAGAGAGAACATTGTATATATGTCTTCTGCTGGTGGACGTCTCTTTGGTGCCTTCAGCCAGGTGCGATGTAACACACACGTCATCCCGCAATTCTCATGCGTCTTGCCATGCGACAATTGCAGCAACATCACACTGCATTCGGGGCGCCATGTTGATGGTGAACGTCTCTTTGGTGCCTCTTCAGACATCTCCATAAAGGACGTCACTGGCAGGAAGGGTTCTCATTGGTCCCAGCAGAAAAGGCCTCAAGCTGGAAAGACTCCTCCCACTTCTGAAGCCAATCAGAGTTCCTTTCTTTTCTCCCAAGCTTCATCCTCCAAGACCAGACCTAAGCCAGGGGCCCAGTTCAGTCACAATCCTGGGGCCCCTAATCCCTAAACCTTCAGACAAGCCCTATTAAACCTCCTGAAGGGAAGCCCCCATTTCCTAAAGTGGGGGGACGTCTGTTGGCCTTTGGGGTCACCTGGTCAGCAGACATCTCAGAAGCTCAGGTAAGAGACGTGGTGTCCAGGGGCTACAGGCTAGAGGTCATCTCCCTGCCCCCACCCCCGCTTCGTGTTGTCCAACCTGCCGGTGTCCCCGCAGGGACTGGCGGTCCTCCATGCTGCTCCTGCAGATCTGCTGACCCAAGGAGATCTCCCCATTGGACCAACAGCAGAAAGGTTTCCGGGTTTTTACTCCAACCGTTTCCTTGTTCTAAAGCCTCAAGGAGGACATAGGCTGCATTCACTGGGGGGATTAGGGGGCATACAGGGGATTCCTGGGGCTGGGATCACTGTGAACAGTGGGGGATGGGAAGTCTGTACAAAGCAATGACAGGCTGAGCCGGGACCATTCCCATGTATCCGCACATCCATCGGTCATCTGTGGTCAGGGAAGGATGAGCGATCCTGGCCCTAACCGTAGATGACCGATGGATGTGCGGATACATGGGAATGGTCGCGGCTCAGCCTGTCATTGCTTTGTACAGACTTCCCATCCCCCACTGTTCACAGTGATCCCATCCGCAGGAATCCCCTGTATGCCCCTAATCCCCCCAGTGAATGCAGCCTATGTCCTCCTTGAGCTCGGGTTCACACCAATGCGGTGCGGGAAACGCTGCGAATCCTGTACGTTTCCCGCACCGCATTGCAATCGCATCACGTTCATGCGATCTGGTGCGGGAGTCAGTAATAAATTATTGACACCCGAAACAGATGGCAAGACGCGATGTGATTGCCAGAAATCACATGACATGGGTGAGAAGACCCATACCATGTGATTCAGGTGCGGATCTAAAGACAGTCCTGCACCTTTGTGGTGCGGATGCGATGTGATTTGAGCCATAGGAAGTGTATGGCCCAAATCGCAGCGCACAGACATGTGCATGGAATGCGCAGAGGAATGCGGTGTGATTCCTGTGCAGACTCCATGCAGTGTCCCGCACCACATAGTGTGAACCAGCTGGGAGGCTTTAGAACAGGGAAAAGGTTGGAGTAAGGCCCCGGTCACAGGGGGCAAACTAATCCGTACAGCCGGGGGGGGCCGTGTTTACTTGGGGGATGTACCGGTGTTCATGCATCCCTGTGCAGGCAGGTTCATTGATGTCAGTTGGGATGCAGCGGCTGCATGGATACAGACACTGCTCCCAATGTAACATCTGTGCGGGTGAACAGCTGTGAACACAGATAGTGTGCGTTCAGGGCCATGCATCCATACGGATGTCAGATTGGGATCAGCATCTGTGTCCATGTTACCACTACGTCCCAACTGACATCAATGGAACTGCCTGCACAGGGGTGCATGAACACCGGGACATCCCCTGCAAATAAACACGGCCCCCCACGGCGGTACACATTGGTATGTCCCCTGTGAATGTGGCCTAAAAACCGGGAACTATTCTGCTGTTGGTCCAATGGGGAGATCTCCTTGGGTCAGCAGATCTGCAGGAGCAGCATGGAGGACCGCTAGTCCCTGCGGGGACACCGGCAGGTTGGACAACACGAAGCGGGGTGGGGGCAGGGAGATGAACTCTAGTCTGTAGCCCCCGGACACCACGTCTCTTACCTGAGCTTCTGAGATGTCTGCTGACCAGGTGACCCCAAAGGCCAACAGACGTCCCCCCACTTTAGAAAGTAGGGAAATCCCTTCAGGAGGTTTAATAGGACTAGTCTGCAGGTTTGGGGATTAGGGGCCCCAGGATTGTGACTGAACTGGGCCCCTGGCTTAGGTCTGCTCTTGGAGGATGAAGCTTGGGAGAAAAGAAAGAAACTCTGATTGGCTTCAGAAGTAGGAGGAGTCTTTCCAGCTTGAGGCCTTTTCTGCTGGGACCAATGAGAACCCTTCCTGCCAGTGACGTCCTTTATGGAGATGTCTGAAGAGGCACCAAAGAGACGTTCACCATCAACATGGCGCCCCGAATGCAGTGTGACGTTGCTGCAATTGTCGCATGGCAAGACGCATGAGAATTGCGGGATGACGTGTGTGTTACATCGCACCTGGCTGAAGGCACCAAAGAGACGTCCACCAGCAGAAGACATATATACAATGTTCTCTCTATATTGGGGTGTTCCCCCCCCCCATCATATCTGTATATACAATGTTCTCTCTATATTGGGGTGTCACCCCTCCCCCATCATATCTGTATATACAATGTTCTCTCTATATTGGGGTGTCACCCCTCCCCCATCATATCTGTGTATACAATGTTCTCTCTATATTGGGGTGTCACCCCCCCATCATATCTGTATATACAATGTTCTCTCTATAGTGGGGTGTCACCCTCCCCCATCATATCTGTATATACAATGTTCTCTCTATATTGGGGTGTCACCCCTCCCCCATCAATCTGTATATACAATGTTCTCTCTATATTGGGGTCCCCCCCATCATATCTGTATATACAATGTTCTCTCTATATTGGGGTGTCACCCCCCCCCCCCCCATCATATCTGTATATACAATGTTCTCTCTATATTGGGGTGTCACCCCTCCCCATCATATCTGTGTATACAATGTTCTCTCTATATTGGGGTGTCACCCCTCCCCCATATCTGTATATACAATGTCCTCTCTATATTGGGGTGTCCCCCTCCCCCATCACTATCTGTGTATCTAATGTTCTCTCTGAGTCTTCTGGCCGGCCTCTTCGGTTGGCCCGCGCTTCTTCTTTAGCCGCAATACATTCTATAGGTGTCAGACACCACCTGACGGTATCTCTAGCGGCCCACAGTGTGGGGTTCCTCAGCACGCGGGGTCTAAGTCCCAATCTGCTTATGCACCAGGGCCCCTGATGGTGGGGATGGACTTGGAGCAGACCGAGACCAGGGCGCGACCCCTGAGTATGTCCAGCAGTGGTAGAGAGTACCGTCAGAGGTGTTGCGGGAAATAGAGCCTGACGAGAAGAGGGCTGGTAGGCCTTGCAGCAGGGACTGATCCTTGCGGATGGATGGATGGACAGTCAGCGTGACGTAAGGCGTAGTCAGGCAGGCCGGGGTCAGCAACGTGCGGGCAGCGAGGTACCGGAGGAGCAGGCAGAGAATGGTCAGGGTCACGAGCCGGGTTCAGCAACGTGCGGGCAGCGAGGTACCGGAGGAGCAGGCAGGAGAGTGGTCAGGGTCACGAGCCGGGTTCAGCAACGTGCGGGCAGCGAGGTACCGGAGGAGCAGGCAGAGAATGGTCAGGGTCACGAGCCGGGTTCAGCAACGTGCGGGCAGCGAGGTACCGGAGGAGCAGGCAGAGAATGCAGGTCACGAGCCGGGTTCAGCAACGTGCGGGCAGCGAGGTACCGGATGAGCAGGCAGAGAATGGTCAGGGAGTCTCGAGCCGGGTTCAGCAACGTGCGGGCAGCGAGGTACCGGAGGAGCAGGCAGGAGAGTGGTCAGGGTCACGAGCCGGGTTCAGCAACGTGCGGGCAGCGAGGTACCAGAGGAGCAGGCAGGAGAGTGGTCAGGTCAAGCCAGGGTCAAGCAGGAGACAACCAGCAGGGTCAGGATCAAGCAGAGGTCGGCAACAGGAAACTTCACAAACCAGATGACAGGAACAGGATAATAAGACATACCTCCTGTCCTGTTTAAATAGCGTGCCCTGCGCTGTCATTGGTGCCAGGCGCCTGTCCGCGATCGGGAGTGCGCATGCGCGGCCGTCGCCGCCGCCACGATCGCCCAGGGCCCACTGGCTAGAGCGTGTCGGTGTTCTGTGCATGCGCCACCCGGCGTATCGCGGCAGAACACCCGACCCCTGACAATAGGTGAATACGGCTGCGATATTTAGGAGGTGACACAGTCGAAGATGAAACAGTCTGCTGGACATATAACTGGATGTCTCCCGCACAAGATGACGGCGACCTGGTATGAGGTGGGATTGTTGAGATTTTTCACCTTAGGTCGCTTGTGCTTCTTCTTTCGCTGGAATAAATTGCGTGGATTAAAGCGGGTGCCATCACTAGGAGATGCACCGCTGGGATGGCCAGTCGGTTGGTCAGTCCCAGAACTAATGTCATCGCTTGGTGGTTGGATGATGTCACTGATTGATGACATGGTAGAATATCTCTTAGGAATGATGTCATGCGTTGATGGGACGGCATCATCACCCTGTGGAATGACATCACTCGTTGATGGGACGGTATCATCAACCTGTGGAATGACATCACTCAGTAATGGGACGGTATCATCGTCCTGTGGAATGACGTCACTCATTGATGAGAACATTTTGCCATAACTGAACTCTATGGTTGTCCAGCGCCTCTTCATTGCCCGCCATAAATCCCGTAGGATAAAACGGGCGGTATCGCTAGGAATTTCACCTCTGGATTGGACACTGGGATGGACAGTCATGGTTGTCCATTCTCGCCTATTGCCAGAACTCGATCGTAGGATCATGTCTTTTGTTGGAAAGACGCCAGAAGTCGTTGATGGTAAAGTGTTATCTAATGCTGGAAAGAGTAAACCTCTTGTTGATGTGCTGGAAGGATGAACACGGATGGGATCCCTGGGAGGTGCGACGCTGGGAATGGGAAAGTCAGAATCTCCCGTAGCACTGTCCGCATATTCATCTTTTGGTGGTATGTGGTCACTCTCTGGTAGATTGAGCTTGCGGTGCCTGAACTCCTTGGTTGGCCTGCGCCTCCCCATTGGCCGGCATAGATCCCGTAGGTGAGCACGGATGTCATCCCTGGGAGGTGGGACGCTGGGAATGGGAAGGTCAGTCTCTTCCATAGCACTGTCCACACTTTCACTTGTTGATGGGAAGATGTTAATGTTCCTGAGCTGCTTGTTTCGCTCGCTCCTCCTCATTTCCCGGAGTAAATCCGTTATGTGAGCACGGACGTCATTGCTAGGAGGTGTGAGGATGGGAGTACGAAAGTCAGCCTGGTCCATAGTGCTGTCTGTTGTTAGATTGATGTCAATCGTCGGTGGGTTGATGTTGCTTTTCGTTGGTTGGATCCATTGGTGAAATGGCTTGAAATATTTTAGGAACATTACCAGCAGCAAGATGATAAGTCCCAACAAGCATTCTGATTGGTGCTCAGCAACAGTATTTATAAGCATGGGTAGCACTGTGTTCCCTAAGGCCGCCCACCCATTGGACCAGACTGACTGGAGCTCAGCAACCATCCATTGGTAGCAGTCAGTGGCATTTATAAGCATGGGTAGCACTGTGTTCCCTAAGGCCGCCCACCCATTGGACCAGACTGACTGGAGCTCAGCAACCATCCATTGGTAGCAGTCAGTGGCATTTATAAGCATGGGTGGGGCTGTGTTCCCTAAGGCCGCCCACCCATTGGACCAGACTGACTGGAGCCCAGCAAACATCCATTGGTAGCAGTCAGTGGCATTTATAAGCATGGGTGGGATTGTGTTCCCTAAGGCCGCCCACCCATTGGACCAGACTGACTGGAGCTCAGCAACCATCCATTGGTAGCAGTCAGTGGCATTTATAAGCATGGGTGGGGCTGTGTTCTCTGAGGTTGGCCCCTCGCTGTACCAGACATCGAGTAGTAGATAAAAGAATTCAATCAGCTCCAGGAACATCAAATATTGTTCTAATATTGTGGCCAGATGATTCCTGCGCAGGATGTACCTCAGAATGAGAACACTTATCAGGACTGTCCCCTTATACCAGAATGGAATGGTGGCCAGTAGTGAAAACCAACTGATGGGTCCTGGGGACTCGTTTTCCAATTCTCTGACCTTTTCCTGCTCCAGTTCTTCCATCATCTTCATGGTCCTCCCCTCCTCCATGCGTATATCTGGGGAGTCTTTGATGAAATATCGGTGTTCCTCCATCATCTTCATGCTCCCCCCCTCCATGCGGATATCTGGGGAGTCTTTGATGAAATTTCTTTGTTCCTCCATCATCTTCATATCATTGTCCTTGTCCATGCCGGTCTTTGTGGAGTCTTTGATGTCCTTCCTGTGTACTCCCCAAGGGAGCAACAGGATAACAATCGCGGCAAAGATTCTGCACATTTTTGTTTTTTTTTTTTAGAAAAAAAACAGGAGCTCTGTAAGGAAGCAGCTGTCTCTGGTGAGAGAAAACAGCAACTGAGGACTCACAGTGAGGGAGGTCATGTGACCACAGTGAGGGGGGCGGGGTTTATGTGTGACCAATCAGCAGCCTCTGTTCAGCCTGCTTTACTCTGATTGGCTCATCTGTGATCCAGTCTGTTTACAGTGCAAAGTCACAGTGAGGGGGGCGGAGTTTATGTGTGACCAATCAGCAGCCTCTGTTCAGCCTGCTTTACTCTGATTGGCTCATCTGGGATCCAGTCCAGGCGGCTTTGGATTGGATGTTGGGATGTAGAGCAGATCTGGATTGGATCCTATTATATAACATTGATAACATTTCCCTGTATTTATAATATAGACGCCTCTGTTTATATTCATACAATGTTATTATAATGTCATTTTATTTATTTTACTGTATTAATAGGATTGTAATGATTGATATGAATTGTAATATAAACAATAATGGGTGTAATATTAATAATCCCAATAATTATAATACAATAAAGCTGTTCTGTGTATTTGGATGACAGAAATCTCCTGGCCATTCTCTGTGCTGACATTTCCCTGATGTAATGCACACAGGAGCCGCTAGAGGGCAGCAACACTCAGCTCCTCCTGTAGTGTCCCATCACCATAGATTTCCTCCTGGAAGACCCATCACCATGGAGACCAGGCAGGAAGTGATCGGTGTTTTCATGGTGTCTGGAGGGGAAGTTGGGGAAGCTGCGCCCCGGGGTGGCCGGGAAGGGGAAGTGCTGGGGGAAGTGAGACACTGGCGGAAGGGAGACACTGGGGGGGGGGGGGGGGGGGTGTCAGCCCCCATTATTATTATGGGTAATAAGATGTGTAATCATATATAATGTTATAGTGATACATCGTCATAACTCCTCTGATAGTCACACTTATTGTTATCATTAACCATCATTTCTATACCCCCCCCCATCATCACTATACCCCCCCCCATCATCACTATACCCCCCCCCCCCCATCATCGCTATACCCCCCCATCATCGCTATACCCCCCACCATCATCACTATACCCCCCCATCATCACTATACCCCCCCCATCATCGCTATACCCCCCCCATCATCACTATACCCCCCCATCATCGCTATACCCCCCCATCATCGCTGTACCCCCCCCCCATCATCGCTATACCCCCCCCATCATCACTATACCCCCCCCCCATCATCACTATACCCCCCCCATCATCACTATACCCCCCCATCATCGCTATACCCCCCCCATCATCGCTATACCCCCCCCCATCATCGCTGTACCCCCCCCATCATCGCTATACCCCCCCCATCATCGCTATACCCCCCCATCATCGCTGTACCCCCCCCATCACTACTATATTCCCCCCATCATCGCTATACCCCCCATCATTGCTATACCCCCCCCCCATCATCGCTATACCCCCCCCATCACCGCTATACCCCCCCATCATTTCTATACCCCCTCCATCATCACTATACCCCCCCATCATCGCTATACCCCCCCCCATCATCGCTATACCCCCCCATCATTGCTATACCCCCCCCATCATCACTATACCCCCCCATCATCGCTATACCCCCCCCCATCATCGCTATACCCCCCCATCATTGCTATACCCCCCCCATCATCACTATACCCCCCCATCATCGCTATACCCCCCCCCATCATCGCTGTACCCCCCCCATCATCGCTATACCCCCCATCATCGCTATACCCCACCATCATCACTGTACACCCCCCATCATCGCTGTACACCCCCCCCACCATCATCGCTGTACACCCCCCCCCCCCACCATCATCGCTGTACACCCCCACCATCATCGCTGTACACCCCCCCATCATCGCTGTACACCCCCCCATCATCGCTGTACACCCCCCCATCATCGCTGTACACCCCCCCCATCATCACTGTACACCCCCCCCCCACCATGGCTGTACACCCCCCCCCCATGTTTGGGACCCCTGTATGACCTTTACCGGGGTAATCAGGACGGATGGCGGATGCAATGCTTTACAAGCTGCTAATAAAACAATTATAAATACACATTTTTTTTCCTGCAAAACACGGCATTTATTTATTTATTTCATTGTTTTTTAAGGTGAACTTCTATTGTTGGAGAATATTTCTCTGGCTGTCAGTTTGCATTTGTATCTTCTATGCTGGGAAAAGGTTTCTTTGAGTTGTGATGATTTGGTTTGTGATTATGATGGGTCACCATTGTGAACTAACCATCCGTTTTACTCTTCTAGAAGATCAGGAAATATTCCCGGACACATTCCTTGCTGACCCCCCAACATTAATAAAAGGGGGCGTTCAGAAGAGGGCGACAGACCCCAGTGTAGGCGAAGGGATGATGGCGTGCCCCCTGTCTTCTCTGACAGCCAATGGTGAGTTCACATGGGGAATGCCCTTCATCACTGAGCTGACAACACTGTCTCTGCTGCACTGAAATCCCAAGCAGTGTTGTCAGCCCCGGCCAGTTCTTCTCTGTATTACTAATAGCGTGTTAGGAGGCCTGGATCCCAAATGGGAAAACAGATTTGATGAAGAGAGGCAGCTCTGTAATGTGGGGTATCCCTGAGGGTCCCCAGAAAAGTGTCCAAGGATGAGAGTGCCCCCGGATAGTGTACGTCCAGTAAATGTTTATCAAATGTTACTTCAACTTTAAAGGATAAATGTAAAGGTGTACAACCCCCCCTCCCATCCCCCGATACCTGCTGTACAACCCCCCCTCCCATCCCCCGATACCTGCTGTACAACCCCCCTCCCATCCCCCGATACCTGCTGTACAACCCCCCCTCCCATCCCCCGATACCTGCTGTACAACCCCCCCTCCCATCCCCCGATACCTGCTGTACTTACCTTTGGGGTGGGAGCTGTCAGGGCTCCCACAGGTGACCCAGTAGTCCAGGGATTCTCTGGGCAGCACTTCCTGGAAGGAGCAGATGGATTCTGATTGCTCGGCGCTGTCACAGGGAGTCTATCTGGTCCGTCTTGTGAGCGCTGCACAGAAAAGAGCGGATATTTCACATTCCCTGACCACTGGACCTGCTGAAGAAACCCTGACAACTCAGGATGGCCAGAAGTAAGTACAGAGGGACCTGGGGGGGGGGGGGGTACGGTGTTCATACACCCTCTGCACTGCATTTGTATTGTGGAGCTCACGGTGAGCTGACTATCTTCTACCCCCTCTGCTATGATATGTCCCCCCCCCCCATGTATGTAGGATGGCATCGGTCTTGGGCAAGCGCCTGGTGCTAAAATCAGCGCCATCCATCAACTCTCATCCATTCTTCTTCAAAACATCACGGTCAGACAGCGGTGGGGGGGGGATAGAGGGGCGTGCTGTCAACCACGCTAGCCCCCAGTCTACAGCACATGTAATACATACATGCACTCTGTCACCTAGAGCTCAGGATGAAATACACATTATAGATTCTCCTTTGAAGCTGGACTCCAGGTATGAAAAGAACATCAATGAATCCTCATAATCTCCTGTACAGCAGAGCTCAGGCTGGGAGATGGAGGAGCATCAGAGGGAACCAATAGGAATAGATAGAATTTGTGGTGGTTTTTGCCCATGTGATTGGTTCTGGCCTCTTTCACATTACCGTTCCAATCAGGTCCACCTGTCAGTTTTTGGATTTGGCTAAACAGGCCAGACTTCCCTCCCCACCTCCATCAATGAGACTTCCCTCCCCACCTCCATCAATGAGACTTCCCTCCCCACCTCCATCAATGAGACTTTCCTCCTCACATCCACCAATGAGCCCCCACCGGGTTGTTTTCTTTTTGTGCTAAAAAGATTGGGGAAAAAAAACCAAACCGTTTTCTTTGTTCTGTTATACAATTTTGCACATTCTCCTCCAGGTTGCTGATGCCTCTCCAGTCGCCGTCATCTCGTCCAGCGTGCCCGCCAGTACTGGGGTGCACTTACCTGCGGGCGCCGTAGTTACTTTGGCTCCGCCCCCAGACATCATCGGGATGAAGGACAGCGGAGGAGATGTAAGTCCCTGATTTCAGTCTTCTGCTTCATTCTGCCTCAAGTATTCAGGGAAAGGGAAAAGCTGTCACTTTGTAACAGGTTCTCTTTATAGCCCCGCCTCCTCTGCGGCTCTTTTTGTATAAACGGTTTGGTTAGGAAGGGAAGGATTACCATACACTTACAGATCTAAAGCCAGCGAGTTATAGAGGAAATAATGCAGCATGCAGACCTTTTACTAAAGCGCAACTCCACCAAAAAGGGGAAATTCCGCCTTAAAGTGACATCAACCACTTGCCTACCGGGCACTTTTACCCCCTTCCTGCCCAGGCCAGATGTCACACTTTGAATGACAATCGCACGGTCATGCAACATTGCATCCAAACTAAATTTATAGCTTTTTTTTTAGACAAACAGAGATTTCTTTTGTTGGTATTTAATCAGCACTGGGGGGGGGGAGGGGGGGGTTAATTTATGTTAAACAAACGATGAAAGACCAAACATTTTGAAAAAAACACATTTTTGTTTAGTTTCTGTTATAAAGTTTTGTAAATAGGTGATTTTTCTCCTTCACTGATGAGGCGGCACTGATGGGCATTGATTGGCGGCACTGACAACCAGCACTGATGGGCACTGACAGCCAGCACTGATGGGCACTGATAGTCAGCAATGATGGATATTGATGAGGCACTGATGAGACTTCTCCAATATGTGGCACTGATAGGCAGCACTGATGGGCACTGATAGATAGCACTGATGGGTACAGACAGGCATCAATGATGGACAATGAAATTCATCACTGATAAGCAATGTACTGATGAGCACTGACCACTAGCACTGTTGGGTACTGATAGCCATCACTGATGGGCACTGATAGCCAGCACTGATGGGCACCCATACAAAGCACTGATGGGCAGTGACCACTAGCACTGATGGGTACTGATAGCCATCACTGATGGGCACTGATAGCCAGCACTGATGGTCACTGACCACTAGCACTGATGGGCACTGATAGCCATCACTGATGGGCACCCATACAAAGCACTGATGGGCAGTGAGCACTAGCACTGATGGGTACTGATAGCCATCACTGATGGGCACTGATAGCCTGTACTGATGGTCACTGACCGCTAGCACTGATGGGCACTGATAGCCAGCACTGATGGGCACTGACCACTAGCACTGATGGGTACTGATAGCCATCACTGATGGGCACCCATACAAAGCACTGATGGGCAGTGACCACTAGCACTGATGGGCACTGATAGCCATCACTGATAGGCACCCATACAAAGCACTGATGGGCAGTGACCACTAGCACTGATGGGCACTGATAGCCAGCACTGATGGGCACCCATACAAAGCACTGATGGGCAGTGAGCACTAGCACTGATGGGTACTGATAGCCATCACTGATGGGCACTGATAGCCTGTACTGATGGTCACTGACCGCTAGCACTGATGGGCACTGATAGCCATCACTGATGGGCACCCATACAAAGCACTGATGGGGCTACACTGATAAGTGCCCTGATGATCAGTGTATTTGTCCCCTCTGAGAAATGCCGCTTCCCAGCTCTCCTCTCCTCATGTGCTGTGAGCGGGAGGAGAGGACTGCCGATATCCAGCATTTCTGATTTACACTGATCGGCTGTGATTGGGCACAGCTGACCACATGGTAAAAGGCTACTCCGATTGGCCCTTTTACTGGACATATGAGCAGCTGTGGCTGAACAGCACAGCGATCAAAAGATCGCGCCCGTTGCGGGCGCCCCCTGGAGGGGGAGGGGAGGGCGTGGTTCTGGGAGGACGTCCATGGACACCCTCTCAGAACTAGCCGACCTCGCTGTCGCTGTCTTTTGCCTGTAGTGTGGTCAGGAACTGGTTACAGGTAATTAAAAAAAAAAGCCAAACATGTTATACTTCCTTTCTGTCTGTAATGGTTTTGCACAGAGCGGCCCCGATCCTCCTCTTCTCGGGTCACTTGCCTGCCCTCCTTGTCCCTCCCTTCTGCCTCGTTCCCCCATAGCAAGTAACTTGTTTGGGGGCACCCAAGCAAACTTGCTCCTGAGCCACTGCGATGTGTGTCCATTCACACACAGAGCACTGTTTGGCCCTCCTCATTGGCTCACTGGCTCTGATTGACAGTAGCAGGAACCAAAGGGCTCCTGCTACTGTCTCAGCCAATGAGTAGGGAGAGTCCCCATACAGCTGAGGCTATAGTGAACATCAGTGGATTGGAGGGGGTTCAGGTAAGGATTGGGGGTGCTTCACACAGAAGGTTTTTTACCTTCATTCATAGAATGGCTGCAGGGAGCGGTCTTAGAACATGCAGGGATCCTGCAGGAGCGGAGGATCAGGTATGAGAGGCGGCACCGATGGGCACTGATAGGTAACAATGACTGGCACTGATAGGCAACACTGATGGGCACTGATATGTGGCATTGATGGGCACTGACAGGTGGCACTGACTGGCACTGATAGGTGACAATGACTGGCACTGATAGGCAACACTGATGGGCACTGATATGTGGCACTGATGGGGACTGACAGGTGGCACTGACTGGCACTGATAGGTGACAATGACTGGCACTGATGGGAACTGACAGGTGGCACTGATGGGGCTACACTGAGCAGTGCCCTGATGATCAGTGTAGATGTCCCCTCTGAGGAATGACGATTACCGGCTCTCCTCTCCTCACATGCTGTCAGCGTTAGGAGAGGATTGCCAATAGCCGGCATTTCCTTCTTTACATGTGATCAGTTGTGATTGGACACAGTTGATCACATGACAGAACTGATATCATCGACTCTTTACTTTGATCGGTGATCCTGTGTGTTCTAGGGATACGGCGCACCACCGATTGCCACCCCGCACTCCCCCGAGAGCCCCTGATGATGTCTGCTCTGTCATATGACGTCCTCCCAGAACGAAAGAACCGCCCCCCCGCCTGTCCTTTCCTTCTATTATTACTATTATACAGGAATTATGGCGCCAACAGTTTGCGCAGCGCTGTACAATATAAGGGGGGCGGTACAATTACAATACATTTCAGTACAGAAGGAATAGGAGGGCCCGGCTCTTGGAGCTTACACTCTAAAGTCTCCATACCAGGGTCAGTCATACACCCCATACTATGGTCGGTCACATGTTCCCATACCAGAGAGGCATGATGGGATTTGTAGTTTCAGCACAGCTGGAGTTTGAAGGTCGCCTGGTCTAGGCTGTAGCCCCTCCCCAGAAAAGCTATAGTACTCTATAGGGAAGGATTTGGGGGCTTGTCAGGGTCGGCTACATAGACCTAAAGATACAGTTGGATCAGGAGATGTGTAGTCTCTAATGGGAGCTTTATATTTCTGTGTCCACATTCAGCGCAGCAACACAATGGGGGAAACATCAAATAAATTAGGGGCCCTCTTCTCATGTCAATGGGGAGCCCCAGACCCCTCCCAGCCAGCTGCTTTGGGGAATGAAGGGGGGGAACAATAATCAAGCAGGTTAGAAAACCCAAAAACCTGTCCTGAATGTCCTTCCTCCCCTTCCAAGTATATCAGCCATGGGGGGGTGGGTCATGGTTTTACCACCCCCCAGACTGCTTGGATGGAAGGGGCTGTACACATGCTTTGCGGATGCAGCAGAGATGATACCCTCTGTCACATTTGCCATCGGTACTGCTGAGTGTGAATGGGACCCGTCACAACTGCCCTGCATCCATGTACAATGCATGTGGTTGCTGCTCGGGGGCGGGGACTTTACAGGATTATATCACTTAATGAGAAGGTGACTTCTCATCTCCCAGCTGCCTGTCAATTGCCCTCTGAAAAGAGATCCAACGGTGATCACTTTTAGAGGGCAATGCGGGTATAAAGAGCCCTTCCTCTGGCTGTGTGCAGAGATCTGCCCATGTGTATGTCAGAGGATTCCCGGCTCTGGAAACCTATACAATGTTCTTTTATACTTGGAGATGTAAACGGCTTGTTACTGAAAGAGCCTTTACATGGTTAGTAAAAGAACTTCCTTCCCTATGAACAGCGAACCCCACCTGTGAACGGACTTCATGATCCAATCAATATTTGTCTGCAGACGTAACGACGTTCAATATATAAATGTATTCTTCTATAAATCCCCGCTCCGCGCTCCTCCTACCTACACCTCCCCCACCAATAGCTGCTGTATTCACCAACCTGAGAAACAGACAAAACTAGAGTCTACCAAAACCAATGTGTCCCCCCCCCCCCGGTACAGCTCCGAGTATACGACTTCCAATGTGTCCCCCCCGGTACAGCTCCGAGTATATGACTTCCAGTGTGTCCCCCCAATACAGCTCCGAGTATATGACTTCCAATGTGTCCCCCCCATACAGCTCCGTGTATATGACTTCCAATGTGTCCCCCCAATACAGCTCCGAGTATATGACTTCCAATGTCCCCCCCCCGATACAGCTCCGAGTATATGACTTCCAATGTCCCCCCCAATACAGCTCCGAGTATATGACTTCCAGTATGTCCCCCCAATACAGCTCCGAGTATATGACTTCCAATGTGTCCCCCCAATACAGCTCCGAATATATGACTTCCAATGTCCCCCCCAATACAGCTCCGAGTATATGACTTCCAATGTCCCCCCAATACAGCTTCGAGTATATGACTTCCAATGTCCCCCCCAATACAGCTCCGAGTATATGACTTCCAATGTGTACCCCCCCAATACAGCTCCGAGTATATGACTTCCATTGTGTACCCCCCCAATACAGCTCCGAGTATATGACTTCCAATGTGTCCCCCCAATACAGCTCCGAGTATATGACTTCCAATGTGTCCCCCCAATACAGCTCCGAGTATATGACTTCCAATGTCCCCCCCCAATACAGCTCCGAGTATATGACTTCCAATGTCCCCCCCAATACAGCTCCGAGTATATGACTTCCAATGTGTCCCCCCAATACAGCTCCGAGTATATGACTTCCAATGTGTCCCCCCCAATACTGCTCCGAGTATATGACTTCCAATGTGTCCCCCCAATACAGCTCCGAGTATATGACTTCCAATGTGTCCCCCCAATACAGCTCCGAGTATATGACTTCCAATGTCCCCCCCCAATACAGCTCCGAGTATATGACTTCCAATGTGTCCCCCCAATACAGCTCTGAGTATATGACTTCCAATGTGTCCCCCCAAATACTGCTCCGAGTATATGACTTCCAATGTGTCCCCCCAATACAGCTCCGAGTATATGACTTCCAATGTCCCCCCCCGATACAGCTCCGAGTATATGACTTCCAATGTGTCCCCCCAATACAGCTCCGAGTATATGACTTCCAATGTGTCCCCCCCCCAATACAGCTCCGAGTATATGACTTCCAATGTGTCCCCCCAATACAGCTCCGAGTATATGACTTCCAATGTGTCCCCCAATACAGCTCCGAGTATATGACTTCCAATGTGTCCCCCAATACAGCTCCGAGTATATGACTTCCAATGTGCCCCCCCCCCCCCGATACAGCTCCGAGTATATGACTTCCAATGTGTCCCCCCCCAATACAGCTCCGAGTATATGACTTCCAATGTGTCCCCCCCCCCGATACAGCTCCGAGTATATGACTTCCAATGTGTCCCCCCCAATACAGCTCCGAGTATATGACTTCCAATGTGTCCCCCCCAATACAGCTCCGAGTATATGACTTCCAATGTGTCCCCCCCAATACAGCTCCGAGTATATGACTTCCAATGTGTCCCCCAATACAGCTCCGAGTATATGACTTCCAATGTGCCCCCCCCCCCCCGATACAGCTCCGAGTATATGACTTCCAATGTGCCCCCCCCCCCGATACAGCTCCGAGTATATGACTTCCAATGTGTCCCCCCCCAATACAGCTCCGAGTATATGACTTCCAATGTGTCCCCCCAATACAGCTCCGAGTATATGACTTCCAATGTGTCCCCCCCAATACAGCTCCGAGTATATGACTTCCAATGTGTCCCCCCCAATACAGCTCCGAGTATATGACTTCCAATGTGTCCCCCCCAATACAGCTCCGAGTATATGACTTCCAATGTGTCCCCCAATACAGCTCCGAGTATATGACTTCCAATGTGCCCCCCCCCCCGATACAGCTCCGAGTATATGACTTCCAATGTGTCCCCCCCAATACAGCTCCGAGTATATGACTTCCAATGTGTCCCCCCCAATACAGCTCCGAGTATATGACTTCCAATGTCCCCCCAATACAGCTCCGAGTATATGACTTCCAATGTGTCCCCCCCGATACAGCTCCGAGTATATGACTTCCAATGTGTCCCCCCAATACAGCTCCGAGTATATGACTTCCAATGTCCCCCCCAATACAGCCCTGAGTATATGACTTCCAATGTCCCCCCCCCCAATACAGCTCCGAGTATATGACTTCCAATGTCCCTCCAATACAGCTCCGAGTATATGACTTCCAATGTGTCCCCCCCCGATACAGCTCCGAGTATATGACTTCCAGTGTCCCCCCCCCCAATACAGCTCCGAGTATATGACTTCCAGTGTCCCCCCCCCCAATACAGCTCCTAGTATATGACTTCCAGTGTGTGTCCCCCCCGATACAGCTCCGAGTATATGACTTCCAATGTGTCCCCCCCAATACATCTCCGAGTATATGACTTCCAACATATAACAAGTCATGTATCCGATATGAACCCCCAAACCCCCCCTCTGTATACAATAAACAAGGATACAAAGTCTGAGAGTCCATCACATCTTCATCCTTCATTGTGTTCCTAGTGACACCATCGGGGAGATTTACTAAAACCGGAGAGTGCAGAATCTGGTGCAGCCGTGCACGGCAGCCAATCAGCTTCTAGGTTGTATTGTGAAAGCTTCATTGGACAAGCTGAGGTTAGAAGCTGATTGGCTGCCATGCACAGCTGCACCAGATCCTGAGATCTCCAGGTTTAGTAAATCTCCCCCAATGTCCCCTGATTGATGACTTGGTGTGTTGTACACAGAGGGGGGTGGGGGGTTCATATTGGGGACACGGCTTGTTCTGTGTTGGGGGTCATATATGAGGAGCTGTATTCGGGGTATATATTGGGGACACGGCTTGTTCTGTGTTGGGGGTCATATATGAGGAGCTGTATTCGGGGTATATATTGGTGACACGGCTTGTTCTGTGTTGGGGGTCATATATGAGGAGCTGTATTCGGGGTATATATTGGTGACACGGCTTGTTCTGTGTTGGGGGTCATATATGGGGAGCTGTATTTGGGGTATATATTGGGGACACGGCTTGTTCTGTGTTGGGGGTCATATATGAGGGGCTGTATTCGGGGTATATATTGGTGACACGGCTTGTTCTGTGTTGGGGGTCATATATGAGGAGCTGTATTCGGGGTATATATTGGTGACACGGCTTGTTCTGTGTTGGGGGTCATATATGAGGAGCTGTATTCGGGGTATATATTGGGGACACGGCTTGTTCTGTGTTGGGGGTTATATATGGGGAGCTGTATTCGGGGTATATATTGGGGACATGGCTTGTTCTGTGTTGGGGGTCATATATGGGGAGCTGTATTCGGGGTATATATTGGGGACACGGCTTGTTCTGTGTTGGGGGTCATATATGAGGAGCTGTATTCGGGGTATATATTGGGGACACGGCTTGTTCTGTGTTGGGGGTCATATATGAGGAGCTGTATTCGGGGTATATATTGGGGACACGGCTTGTTCTGTGTTGGGGGTCATATATGAGGAGCTGTATTCGGGGTATATATTGGGGACACGGCTTGTTCTGTGTTGGGGGTCATATATGGGGAGCTGTATTCGGGGTATATATTGGGGACACGTCTTGTTCTGTGTTGGGGGTCATATATGAGGAGCTGTATTCGGGGTATATATTGGGGACACGGCTTGTTTTGTGTTGGGGGTCATATATGAGGAGCTGTATTCGGGGTATATATTGGGGACACGGCTTGTTCTGTGTTGGGGGTCATATATGAGGAGCTGTATTCGGGGTATATTTTGGTTTTTGGTATACTTTGGTTTTGTCTGTATTCTTAGCTGTGTTCTCTCTTCTATTGGCTGAGATGTGTCGGAACCCCTGGAAACCATTTCTCCATTCTTCTGACTTCTCTCCATTGCCGTGAAATCTGATTGGTTGTTGGAGGTTCTTGCACTTCGTTTGGCTTTGTTCTGCCTCATGTTTGTCCTTCAGGAAGATAGCCGGACCCATCAGTCTACAGAAAATGGAAGCTTCATCTGCATATATGTTGCCTTCCTTGGCTATTCCTTCCCCCTCAATGACACGCCATCAACAATTGTAAAATAAAACATTTTAGTTTTTTATTACATGCCTTTTTTAGACCTAGTTTGGTCCTTCCTGGGTCCCTTTGCTTCTCTATGCAATGCAGGCAGATCATGGCTGGTGGAAGGAACCAGCTGGGTGCTTTACAGAGCTTCCTGAAAACATCACAGCACCCGGCCTCAGTACTCCTCTGAAGAGCCCTGATGTAACCAATGGGCTAGCTTGTGGGAGGAGTTATGCAAGAAATCATCGCAATCCCCTGAGTGGTGGCCATCAGTCTGGAAGAGTGGGCGTTTCTAGGAAGGCAACATTTGCATACATGCTGACCTAGGTGCCGCCCTCATGTGATGCTGAGCCTCCACGATTGGTGGAACTGAAATCCAGTGAATGAAAGGGCGGGGCCAAGGACAGTCAGACTGAGGAGGAAAGTGATAAATGATGCTGGACGTCCTCTAGCCAGGAAAGCAGACGGAGCTCTATCTGACTTGCTGCAGCTTCTAATGCACATTGTGAGAAGCTCACAGTGTGCAGTGAAATCAGAGTAAGCCATTTTACTACAGGAGAGGAGTCGGTACAACTGTGCAAGACTGGAGGGGGGCCGGAGGGGGGATTTATTGTACCGTCATTGGTTATAATGTATGAGAAATCTACGTTTTATTGTATTTGCTTCTCACCTACAAATAAAATATATATATAATTTCCATTTCTAATCCTATTATTACCATTATTATTCGGATTATTCTCATTATAAATATTATTTCTGTTATTAATATTATTATCATGATAGTTGTCGATATTGTTGGAATTATTATTATCATTGCTATAAATAATATTAGTATCAGAATTATCACGCCAATACTAAGGAGGCGAAGCAGCCATGTTGGATATTGCGTTGGCTGGGAATCGAACCCAGGTCAGCTGCTTGGAAAGCAGCCATGCTAACCACTACACCACCAACGCGAGGTTGCCTGTTTTTGAAATGTGGGAGGAAACCGGAGTACCCGGAGGAAACCCACGCAGGCACAGGGAGAACATGCAAACTCCATGCAGATAGGGTCCTGGTCAGGATTTCAACCAAGGACCCCAGTGCTGCAAGGCTAACCAATAAGCCTCTGTGCTGCCCATAGTTTGGCCTCTGATGTATAAGGCCCGCCCCCGCTGAGCGGGGTAAATCAGTGATGTCCAGTAGAGATTAGAGATGATGTCTTCAGCTGTACATTATTGGCTGGACGGGTTCGGGGATGTCGTCCATCTTATTTCCCACATGAGTGTCCTGTCTGTGAACATGAGGAGAACTCTTTGTGTGAGATGTTGGTCTGTGGAGCGGCCATGTGAAGAACGCTTCGTGCTCATGTCTTCTGATGGTGAAGGTCTCCTCTGTGCCCCCAACCTGACCCTTAGACAACCTCATATAGGACGTCGCTGGTAGTCAGAGTTCTCATTGGCCCCAGCAGAAAAGGCCTCAAGCTGGGATGACTCCTCCCACTTCTGAAGCCAAGAAGCGTTCCTGACGTTTCTCTGAGACTTTAACCTCCAAGGCCAGACTTAAGCCAGGGGCCCAGTTCAGTCACAATCCTGGGGCCCCTAAAACCCCAAACCTACAGACAAGTTCTAATAAACATCCTAAGGGGAAGCCACCATTTCCCAACGTGGGGGGACACCCCAATATAGAGAGAACATTGTATACAGTGAGGAACAGAAGTATTTGAACCCCTGAGAAGATCCGTGTTCATATTTGGTACAGAAGCCTTTGTCTGCAATTACAGAGGTCAGACGGTTCCTGTAGTCCTTGGCCAGGTTTGCACTGCAACAGGGATTTTGGCCGACTCCTCCACACCGATCTCCTCTAGATCTGTCAGGTTTCGGGGCTGTCGCTGAGCAACACGGAGTTTCAGCTCCCTCCAAAGATTTCTATTGGATTTAGGTCTGGAGACTGGCTAGGCCACTCCAGAACCTTGATATGCTTCTTACGGAGCCACTCCTTGGTTCTCCTGGCTGTGTGCTTCGGGTCGTTGTCATGTTGGAAGACCCAGCCACGACCCGTCTTCACTGCTCTGACTGAGGGAAGGAGGTTGTTGCTGAAAATCTCACAATAAATGGCCCCATTCATCCTCTCCTTAATACAGTGCAGTCGTCCTGTCCCCTTTGCAGAAAAGCACCCCCAAAGCATGATGTTACCACCCCCATGCTTCACAGTAGGGATGGTGTTCTTGGGATGCAACTCATCCTTCTTTTTCCTCCAAACACGGCGAGTGAAGTTTAGACCAAACGTTCTCCTTTGGTCTCATCTGACCACATGACTTTCTCCCATGCCTCCTCTGACCACATGACTTTCTCCCATGCCTCCTCTGACCACATGACTTTCTCCCATGCCTCCTCTGCATCATCCAGATGGTCATTGGCAACCTTCAGACGGGCCTGGACATGTGATGACTGGAGCAGGGGAACCTTCAGACGGGCCTGGACATGTGATGACTGGAGCAGGGGAACCTTCAGACGGGCCTGGACATGTGATGACTGGAGCAGGGGAACCTTCAGACGGGCCTGGACATGTGATGACTGGAGCAGGGGAACCTTCAGACGGGCCTGGACATGTGATGACTGGAGCAGGGGAACCTTCAGACGGGCCTGGACATGTGATGACTTGAGCAGTGGAACCTTCCGTGCAATGCATGATTGGAAACCATGACGTCGTAGTGTTCTACCGACAGTGACCTGTGAAACTGTGGTCCCAGCTCTCTTCATGTCATTGACCAGCTCCTCCCTTGTAGTTCTGGGCTGATTCCTCACCTTTCTTCTCATCAGTGATACCCCACGAGGGGACATCTTGCATGGAGCCCCAGTCCAAGGGAGACTGACAGTCGTCTTCAGCCTCTTCCATTTTCTAACAATTGCTCCAACAGTTGATCTATTTTCACCAAGCTGCTTGGCAATTGCCCCGTAGCCCTTTCCAGCCTAGTGGAGGTCCACAATTTTGTCTCTGGTGTCTTTTGACAGCTCTTTGGTCTTGCCCATGGTAGTAGTTGGCGTCTGACTGACTGTGGGGTGGACAGGTGTCTATAAAGAGCTCAGACAAGTGATTTCTAAGTGGGAGAACTTGCAAAATCGCAGGGGGTTCAAATACTTCTGTTCCTCACTGTATACAGATATGATTGGGGGGGTGACACCCCAATATAGAGAGAACATTGTATATACAGATATGATGGGGGAGGGGTGACACCCCAATATAGAGAGAACATTGTATATACAGATATGATGGGGGAGGGGGGACACCCCAATATAGAGAGAACATTGTATATACAGATATGATGGGGGAGGGGTGACACCCCAATATAGAGAGAACATTGTATATACATATATGATGGGGGGGGGGTGACACCCCAATATAGAGAGAACATTGTATATACAGATATGATGGGGGGGGGGGTGACACCCCAATATAGAGAGAACATTGTATATACAGATATGATGGGGGGGGTGACACCCCAATATAGAGAGAACATTGTATATACAGATATGATGGGGGAGGGGGGACACCCCAATATAGAGAGAACATTGTATATACAGATATGATGGGGGGGGTGACACTCCAATATAGAGAGAACATTGTATATACAGATATGATGGGGGGGGGACACCCCAATATAGAGAGAACATTGTATATACAGATATGATGGGGGGGGGTGACACCCCAATATAGAGAGAACATTGTATATACAGATATGATGGGGGAGGGGGGACACCCCAATATAGAGAGAACATTGTATATACAGAGATGATGGGGGAGGGGTGACACCCCAATATAGAGAGAACATTGTATATATGTCTTCTGATGGTGGACGTCTCTTTGGTGCCTTCAGCCAGGTGCGATGTAACACACACGTCATTCCGCAATTCTCATGCGTCTTGCCATGCGACAATTGCAGCAACATCACACTGCATTCGGGGCGCCATGTTGATGGTGAACGTCTCTTTGGTGCCTCTTCAGACATCTCCATAAAGGACGTCACTGGCAGGAAGGGTTCTCATTGGCCCCAGCAGAAAAGGCCTCAAGCTGGAAAGACTCCTCCCACTTCGGAAGCCAATCAGAGTTCCTTTCTTTTCTCCCATGCTTCATCCTCCAAGACCAGACCTAAGCCAGGGGCCCAGTTCAGTCACAATCCTGGGGCCCCTAATCCCTAAACCTTCAGACAAGCCCTATAAAACCTCCTGAAGGGAAGCCCCCATTTCCTAAAGTGGGGGGACGTCTGTTGGCCTTTGGGGTCACCTGGTCAGCAGACATCTCAGAAGCTCAGGTAAGAGGCGTGGTGTCCAGGGGCTACAGGCTAGAGGTCATCTCCCTGCCCCCACCCCGCTTCGTGTTGTCCAACCTGCCGGTGTCCCCGCAGGGACTAGCGATCCTCCATGCTGCTCCTGCAGATCTGCTGACCCAAGGAGATCTCCCCATTGGACCAACAGCAGAAAGGTTTCCGGGTTTTTACTCCAACCGTTTCCTTGTTCTAAAGCCTCAAGGAGGACATAGGCTGCATTCACTGGGGGGATTAGGGGGCATACAGGGGATTCCTGGGGCTGGGATCACTGTGAACAGTGGGGGATGGGAAGTCTGTACAAAGCAATGACAGGCTGAGCCGGGACCATTCCCATGTATCCGCACATCCATCGGTCATCTGTGGTCAGGGAAGGATGAGCGATCCTGGCCCTAACCGTAGATGACCGATGGATGTGCGGATACATGGGAATGGTCGCGGCTCCTGTCAGCCTGTCATTGCTTTGTACAGACTTCCCATCCCCCACTGTTCACAGTGATCCCATCCGCAGGAATCCCCTGTATGCCCCTAATCCCCCCAGTGAATGCAGCCTATGTCCTCCTTGAGCTCGGGTTCACACCAATGCGGTGTGGGAAACGCTGCGAATCCTGTACGTTTCCCGCACCGCATTGCAATCGCATCACGTTCACGCGATCTGGTGCGGGAGTCAGTAATAAATTATTGACACCCGAAACAGATGGCAAGACGCGATGTGATTGCCAGAAATCACATGACATGGGTGAGAAGACCCATACCATGTGATTCAGGTGCGGATCTAAAGACAGTCCTGCACCTTTGTGGTGCGGATGCGATGTGATTTGAGCCATAGGAAGTGTATGGCCCAAATCGCAGCGCACAGACATGTGCATGGAATGCGCAGAGGAATGCGGTGTGATTCCTGTGCAGACTCCATGCAGTGTCCCGCACCACATAGTGTGAACCGGCTGGGAGGCTTTAGAACAGGGAAAAGGTTGGAGTAAGGCCCCGGTCACAGGGGGCGTACTAATCCGTACAGCCGGGGGGGGCCGTGTTTACTTGGGGGATGTACCGGTGTTCATGCATCCCTGTGCAGGCAGGTTCATTGATGTCAGTTGGGATGCAGCGGCTGCATGGATACAGACACTGCTCCCAATGTAACATCTGTGCGGGTGAACAGCTGTGAACACAGATAGTGTGCGTTCAGGGCCATGCATCCATACGGATGTCAGATTGGGATCAGCATCTGTGTCCATGTTACCACTACGTCCCAACTGACATCAATGGAACTGCCTGCACAGGGATGCATGAACACCGGGACATCCCCTGCAAATAAACACGGCCCCCCACGGCGGTACACATTGGTATGTCCCCTGTGAATGTGGCCTAAAAACCGGGAACTATTCTGCTGTTGGTCCAATGGGGAGATCTCCTTGGGTCAGCAGATCTGCAGGAGCAGCATGGAGGACCGCTAGTCCCTGCGGGGACACCGGCAGGTTGGACAACACGAAGCGGGGTGGGGGCAGGGAGATGAACTCTAGTCTGTAGCCCCCGGACACCACGTCTCTTACCTGAGCTTCTGAGATGTCTGCTGACCAGGTGACCCCAAAGGCCAACAGACGTCCCCCCACTTTAGAAAGTAGGGAAATCCCTTCAGGAGGTTTAATAGGACTAGTCTGCAGGTTTGGGGATTAGGGGCCCCAGGATTGTGACTGAACTGGGCCCCTGGCTTAGGTCTGCTCTTGGAGGATGAAGCTTAGGAGAAAAGAAAGAAACTCTGATTGGCTTCAGAAGTAGGAGGAGTCTTTCCAGCTTGAGGCCTTTTCTGCTGGGACCAATGAGAACCCTTCCTGCCAGTGACGTCCTTTATGGAGATGTCTGAAGAGGCACCAAAGAGACGTTCACCATCAACATGGCGCCCCGAATGCAGTGTGATGTTGCTGCAATTGTCGCATGGCAAGACGCATGAGAATTGCGGGATGACGTGTGTGTTACATCGCACCTGGCTGAAGGCACCAAAGAGACGTCCACCAGCAGAAGACATATATACAATGTTCTCTCTATATTGGGGTGTCCCCCCCCCATCATATCTGTATATACAATGCTCTCTCTATATTGGGGTGTCACCCCTCCCCCATCATATCTGTATATACAATGTTCTCTCTATATTGGGGTGTCACCCCCCCATCATATCTGTATATACAATGCTCTCTCTATATTGGGGTGTCACCCCTCCCCCATCATATCTGTATATACAATGTTCTCTCTATATTGGGGTGTCACCCCTCCCCCATCATATCTGTGTATACAATGTTCTCTCTATATTGGGGTGTCACCCCCCCCATCATATTTGTATATACAATGTTCTCTCTATAGTGGGGTGTCACCCCTCCCCCATCATATCTGTATATACAATGTTCTCTCTATATTGGGGTGTCACCTCTCCCCCATCATATCTGTATATACAATGTTCTCTCTATATTGGGGTCCCCCCCCCCATCATATCTGTATATACAATGTTCTCTCTATATTGGGGTGTCACCCCTTCCCCATCATATCTGTATATACAATGTTCTCTCTATATTGGGGTGTCACCCCTCCCCCATCATATCTGTATATACAATGTTCTCTCTATATTGGGGTGTCTCCCCTCCCCCATCATATCTGTATATACAATGTTCTCTCTATATTGGGGTGTCCCCCCATCATATCTGTATATACAATGTTCTCTCTATATTGGGGTCCCCCCCCCATCATATCTGTATATACAATGTTCTCTCTATATTGGGGTGTCTCCCCTCCCCCATCATATCTGTGTATACAATGTTCTCTCTATATTGGGGTGTCACCCCTCCCCCATCATATCTGTATATACAATGTTCTCTCTATATTGGGGTGTCACCCCTCCCCCATATCTGTATATACAATGTTCTCTCTATATTGGGGTGTCACCCCCCCCCCCATCATATCTGTATATACAATGTTCTCTCTATTTTGGGGTGTCACCCCTCCCCCATCATATGTGTGTATCTAATGTTCTCTCTGAGTCTTGTGGCCGGCCTCTTCGGTTGGCCCGCGCTTCTTCTTTAGCCGCAATACATTCTATAGGTGTCAGACACCACCTGACGGTATCTCTAGCGGCCCACAGTGTGGGGTTCCTCAGCACGCGGGGTCTAAGTCCCAATCTGCTTATGCACCAGGGCCCCTGATGGTGGGGATGGACTTGGAGCAGACCGAGACCAGGGCGCGACCCCTGAGTATGTCCAGCAGTGGTAGAGAGTACCGTCAGAGGTGTTGCGGGAAATAGAGCCTGACGAGAAGAGGCTGGTAGGCCTTGCAGCAGGGACTGATCCTTGCGGGATGGATGGATGGACAGTCAGCGTGACGTAAGGCGTAGTCAGGCAGGCCGGGTCAGCAACGTGCGGGCAGCGAGGTACCGGAGGAGCAGGCAGAGAATGGTCAGGGTCACGAGCCGGGTTCAGCAACGTGCGGGCAGCGAGGTACCGGAGGAGCAGGCAGGAGAGTGGTCAGGGTCACGAGCCGGGTTCAGCAACGTGCGGGCAGCGAGGTACCGGAGGAGCAGGCAGAGAATGGTCAGGGTCACGAGCCGGGTTCAGCAACGTGCGAGCAGCGAGGTACCAGAGGAGCAGGCAGAGAATGGTCAGGGTCACGAGCCGGGTTCAGCAATGTGCGGGCAGCGAGGTACCAGAGGAGCAGGCAGGAGAGTGGTCAGGTCAAGCCAGGGGTCAAGCAGGAGACAACCAGCAGGGTCAGGATCAAGCAGAGGTCGGCAACAGGAAACTTCACAAACCAGATGACAGGAACAGGATAATAAGACATACCTCCTGTCCTGTTTAAATAGCGCGCCCTGCGCTGTCATTGGTGCCAGGCGCCTGTCCGCGATCGGGAGTGCGCATGCGCGGCCGTCGCCGCCGCCACAATCGCCCAGGGCCCACTGGCTAGAGCGTGTCGGTGTTCTGTGCATGCGCCACCCGGCGTATCGCGGCAGAACACCCGACCCCTGACAATAGGTGAATACGGCTGCGATATTTAGGAGGTGACACAGTCGAAGATGAAACAGTCTGCTGGACATATAACTGGATGTCTCCCGCACAAGATGACGGCGACCTGGTATGAGGTGGGATTGTTGAGATTTTTCACCTTAGGTCGCTTGTGCTTCTTCTTTCGCTGGAATAAATTGCGTGGATTAAAGCGGGTGCCATCACTAGGAGATGCACCGCTGGGATGGCCAGTCGGTTGGTCAGTCCCAGAACTAATGTCATCGCTTGGTGGTTGGATGATGTCACTGATTGATGACATGGTAGAATATCTCTTTGGAATGATGTCATGCGTTGATGGGACGGCATCATCACCCTGTGGAATGACATCACTCGTTGATGGGACGGTATCATCAACCTGTGGAATGACATCACTCAGTAATGGGACGGTATCATCGTCCTGTGGAATGACGTCACTCATTGATGAGAACATTTTGCCATAACTGAACTCTATGGTTGTCCAGCGCCTCTTCATTGCCCGGCATAAATCCCGTAGGATAAAACGGGCGGTATCGCTAGGAATTTCACCTCTGGATTGGACACTGGGATGGACAGTCATGGTTGTCCATTCTCGCCTATTGCCAGAACTCGATCGTAGGATCATGTCTTTTGTTGGAAAGACGCCAGAAGTCGTTGATGGTAAAGTGTTATCTAATGCTGGAAAGAGTAAACCTCTTGTTGATGTGCTGGAAGGATGAACACGGATGGGATCCCTGGGAGGTGCGACGCTGGGAATGGGAAAGTCGGTCTCTTCCATAGCACTGTCCACATTTTCACTTGTTGATGAAAGGATGTAGCCATGCCTGAACTCCTTGGTTGGCCTGCGCCTCCCCATTGGCCGGCATAGATGCCGTAGGTGAGCGCGGATGTCATCCCTGGGAGGTGGGACGCTGGGAATGGGAAGGTCAGTCTCTTCCATACGAAAGTCAGCCTGGTCCATAGTGCTGTCTGTTGTTAGATCGATGTCAATCGTTGGTGGGTTGATGTTGCTTTTCGTTGGTTGGATCCATTGGTGAAATGGCTTGAAATATTTTAGGAACATGACCAGCAGCAAGATGATAAGTCCCAACAAGCATTCTGATTGGTGCTCAGCAACAGTATTTATAAGCATGGGTAGCACTGTGTTCCCTAAGGCCGCCCACCCATTGGACCAGACTGACTGGAGCTCAGCAACCATCCATTGGTAGCAGTCAGTGGCATTTATAAGCATGGGTGGGGCTGTGTTCCCTAAGGCCGCCCACCCATTGGACCAGACTGACTGGAGCTCAGCAACCATCCATTGGTAGCAGTCAGTGGCATTTATAAGCATGGGTGGGGCTGTGTTCCCTAAGGCCGCCCACGCATTGGACCAGACTGACTGGAGCCCAGCAAACATCCATTGGTAGCAGTCAGTGGCATTTATAAGCATGGGTGGGATTGTGTTCCCTAAGGCCGCCCACCCATTGGACCAGACTGACTGGAGCCCAGCAAACATCCATTGGTAGCAGTCAGTGGCATTTATAAGCATGGGTGGGGCTGTGTTCTCTGAGGTTGGCCCCTCGCTGTACCAGACATCGAGTAGTTGATAAAAGAATTCAATCAGCTCCAGGAACATCAAATATTGTGCTAATATTGTGGCCAGATGATTCCTGCGCAGGATGTACCTCAGAATGAGAACACTTATCAGGACTGTCCCCTTATACCAGAATGGAATGGTGGCCAGTAGTGAAAACCAACTGATGGGTCCTGGGGACTCGTTTTCCAATTCTCTGACCTTTTCCTGCTCCAGTTCTTCCATCATCTTCATGGTCCTCCCCTCCTCCATGCGTATATCTGGGGAGTCTTTGATGAAATATCGGTGTTCCTCCATCATCTTCATGCTCCCCCCCTCCATGCGGATATCTGGGGAGTCTTTGATGAAATGTCTTTGTTCCTCCATAATCTTCATATCATTGTCCTTGTCCATGCCGGTCTTTGTGGAGTCTTTGATGTCCTTCCTGTGTACTCCCCAAGGGAGCAACAGGATAACAATCGCGGCAAAGATTCTGCACATTTTTGTTTTGTTTTTTTTTTAGAAAAAAAACAGGAGCTCTGTAAGGAAGCAGCTGTCTCTGGTGAGAGAAAACAGCAACTGAGGACTCACAGTGAGGGAGGTCATGTGACCACAGTGAGGGGGGCGGGGTTTATGTGTGACCAATCAGCAGCCTCTGTTCAGCCTGCTTTACTCTGATTGGCTCATCTGGGATCCAGTCTGTTTACAGTGCAAAGTCACAGTGAGGGGGGCGGAGTTTATGTGTGACCAATCAGCAGCCTCTGTTCAGCCTGCTTTACTCTGATTGGCTCATCTGGGATCCAGCTCAGGCGGCTTTGGATTGGATGTTGGGATGTAGAGCAGATCTGGATTGGATCCTATTATATAACATTGATAACATTTCCCTGTATTTATAATATAGACGCCTCTGTTTATATTCATACAATGTTATTATAATGTCATTTTATTTATTTTACTGTATTAATAGGATTGTAATGATTGATATGAATTGTAATATAAACAATAATGGGTGTAATATTAATAATCCCAATAATTATAATACAATAAAGCTGTTCTGTGTATTTGGATGACAGAAATCTCCTGGCCATTCTCTGTGCTGACATTTCCCTGATGTAATGCACACAGGAGCCGCTAGAGGGCAGCAACACTCAGCTCCTCCTGTAGTGTCCCATCACCATAGATTTCCTCCTGGAAGACCCATCACCATGGAGACCAGGCAGGAAGTGATCGGTGTTTTCATGGTGTCTGGAGGGGAAGTTGGGGAAGCTGCGCCCTGGGGTGGCCGGGAAGGGAAAGTGCTGGGGGAAGGGAGACACTGGGGGAAGGGAGACACTGGGAGGGGGGGGTCAGCCCCCATTATTATTATGGGTAATAAGATGTGTAATCATATATAATGTTATAGTGATACATCGTCATAACTCCTCTGATAGTCACACTTATTGTTATCATTAACCATCATTTCTATACCCCCCCATCATCACTATACCCCCCCATCATCGCTATACCCCCCCCCCATCATCGCTGTACCCCCCCCCCATCATCGCTATACCCCACCATCATCACTGTACACCCCCCATCATCGCTGTATACCCCCCCCACCATCATCGCTGTACACCCCCACCATCATCGCTGTACACCCCCCCATCATCGCTGTACACCCCCCCATCATCGCTGTACACCCCCCCCATCATCACTGTACACCCCCCCCCCACCATGGCTGTACACCCCCCCCCCCATGTTTGGGACCCCCTGTATGACCTTTACCGGGGTAATCAGGACGGATGGCGGATGCAATGCTTTACAAGCTGCTAATAAAACAATTATAAATACACATTTTTTTTCCTGCAAAACACGGCATTTATTTATTTATTTCATTGTTTTTTAAGGTGAACTTCTATTGTTGGAGAATATTTCTCTGGCTGTCAGTTTGCATTTGTATCTTCTATGCTGGGAAAAGGTTTCTTTGAGTTGTGATGATTTGGTTTGTGATTATGATGGGTCACCATTGTGAACTAACCATCCGTTTTACTCTTCTAGAAGATCAGGAAATATTCCCGGACACATTCCTTGCTGACCCCCCAACATTAATAAAAGGGGGCGTTCAGAAGAGGGCGACAGACCCCAGTGTAGCCGAAGGGATGATGGCGTGCCCCCTGTCTTCTCTGACAGCCAATGGTGAGTTCACATGGGGAATGCCCTTCATCACTGAGCTGACAACACTGTCTCTGCTGCACTGAAATCCCAAGCAGTGTTGTCAGCCCCGGCCAGTTCTTCTCTGTATTACTAATAGCGTGTTAGGAGGCCTGGATCCCAAATGGGAAAACAGATTTGATGAAGAGAGGCAGCTCTGTAATGTGGGGTATCCCTGAGGGGCCCCAGAAAAGTGTCCAAGGATGAGAGTGCCCCCGGATAGTGTACGTCCAGTAAATGTTTATCAAATGTTACTTCAACTTTAAAGGATAAATGTAAAGGTGTACAACCCCCCCTCCCATCCCCCGATACCTGCTGTACTTACCTTTGGGGTGGGAGCTGTCAGGGCTCCCACAGGTGACCCAGTAGTCCAGGGATTCTCTGGGCAGCACTTCCTGGAAGGAGCAGATGGATTCTGATTGCTCGGCGCTGTCACAGGGAGTCTATCTGGTCCGTCTTGTGAGCGCTGCACAGAAAAGAGCGGATATTTCACATTCCCTGACCACTGGACCTGCTGAAGAAACCCTGACAACTCAGGATGGCCAGAAGTAAGTACAGAGGGACCTGGGGGGGGGGGGGTACAGTGTTCATACACCCTCTGCACTGCATTTGTATTGTGGAGCTCACGGTGAGCTGACTATCTTCTACCCCCTCTGCTATGATATGTCCCCCCCCCCCCATGTATGTAGGATGGCATCGGTCTTGGGCAAGCGCCTGGTGCTGAAATCAGCGCCATCCATCAACTCTCATCCATTCTTCTTCAAAACATCACGGTCAGACAGCGGTGGGGGGGGTGGATAGAGGGGCGTGCTGTCAACCACGCTAGCCCCCAGTCTACAGCACATGTAATACATACATGCACTCTGTCACCTAGAGCTCAGGATGAAATACACATTATAGATTCTCCTTTGAAGCTGGACTCCAGGTATGAAAAGAACATCAATGAATCCTCATAATCTCCTGTACAGCAGAGCTCAGGCTGGGAGATGGAGGAGCATCAGAGGGAACCAATAGGAATAGATAGGATTTGTGGTGGTTTTTGCCCATGTGATTGGTTCTGGCCTCTTTCACATAACCGTTCCAATCAGGTCCACCTGTCAGTTTTTGGATTTGGCTAAACAGGCCAGACTTCCCTCCCCACCTCCATCAATGAGACTTCCCTCCCCACCTCCATCAATGAGACTTCCCTCCCCACCTCCATCAATGAGACTTTCCTCCTCACATCCACCAATGAGCCCCCACCGGGTTGTTTTCTTTTTGTGCTAAAAAGATTGGGGAAAAAAACCAAACCGTTTTCTTTGTTCTGTTATACAATTTTGCACATTCTCCTCCAGGTTGCTGATGCCTCTCCAGTCGCCGTCATCTCGTCCAGCGTGCCCGCCAGTACTGGGGTGCACTTACCTGCGGGCGCCGTAGTTACTTTGGCTCCGCCCCCAGACATCATCGGGATGAAGGACAGCGGAGGAGATGTAAGTCCCTGATTTCAGTCTTCTGCTTCATTCTGCCTCAAGTATTCAGGGAAAGGGAAAAGCTGTCACTTTGTAACAGGTTCTCTTTATAGCCCCGCCTCCTCTGCGGCTCTTTTTGTATAAACGGTTTGGTTAGGAAGGGAAGGATTACCATACACTTACAGATCTAAAGCCAGCGAGTTATAGAGGAAATAATGCAGCATGCAGACCTTTTACTAAAGCGCAACTCCACCAAAAAGGGGAAATTCCGCCTTAAAGTGACATCAACCACTTGCCTACCGGGCACTTTTACCCCCTTCCTGCCCAGGCCAGATGTCACACTTTGAATGACAATCGCACGGTCATGCAACATTGCATCCAAACTAAATTTATAGCTTTTTTTTTTTTGACAAATAATAGAGATTTAATTTGTTGGTATTTAATCAGCACTGGGGGGGGGGGGGGGGGTGGATATTTTTTGCTAAACAAACGATGAAAGATCAAACATTTTGAAAAAAAAAATTTTTTTTTAGTTTCTGTTTTAAAGTTTTGTAAATAGGTGATTTTTTTTCCTTCACTGATGTGCACTGATGGGCATTGATTGACGGCAATGATGGATATTGATGAGGCACTGATGACGCTTCTCCACTTATGGGCACTGATAGCCATCACTGATGGGCACCCATACAAAGCACTGATGGGGCTACACTGATAAGTGCCCTGATGATCAGTGTATTTGTCCCCTCTGAGAAATGCCGCTTCCCAGCTCTCCTCTCCTCATGTGCTGTGAGCGGGAGGAGAGGACTGCCGATATCCAGCATTTCTGATTTACACTGATCGGCTGTGATTGGGCACAGCTGACCACATGGTAAAAGGCTGCTCTGATTGGCCCTTTCCTGGACATATGATCAGCTGAGGCTGAAGGACACAGCGATCAAACATCGCGCCTGGGGGGGGGTTCTGGAAGGACGTCCATGGTCGCTCTCTGAAAACTTCTCATGTCAATGGGGAGCCCCAGACCCCTCCCAGCCAGCTGCTTTGGGGAATGAAGGGGGTGAACAATAATCAAGCAGGTTAGAAAACCCAAAAACCTGTCCTGAATGTCCTTCCTCCCCTTCCAAGTATATCAGCCATGGGGGGGGGGTCATGGTTTTACCACCCCCCAGACTGCTTGGATGGGAGGGGCTGTACACATGATTTGCGGATGCAGCAGAGATGATACCCTCTGTCACATTTGCCATCGGTACTGCTGAGTGTGAATGGGACCCGTCACAACTGCCCTGCATCCATGTACAATGCATGTGGTTGCTGCTCGGGGGCGGGGACTTTACAGGATTATATCACTTAGTGAGAAGGTGACTTCTCATCTCCCAGCTGCCTGTCAATTGCCCTCTGAAAAGAGATCCAACGGTGATCACTGTTAGAGGGCAATGCAGGTATAAAGAGCCCTTCCTCTGGCTGTGTGCAGAGATCTGCCCATGTGTATGTCAGAGGATTCCCGGCTCTGGAAACCTATACAATGTTCTTTTATACTTGGAGATGTAAACGGCTTGATACTGAAAGAGCCTTTACATGGTTAGTAAAAGAACTTCCTTCCCTATGAACAGCGAACCCCACCTGTGAACGGACTTCATGATCCAATCAATATTTGTCTGCAGACGTAACGACGTTCAATATATAAATGTATTCTTCTATAAATCCTCGCTCCGCGCTTCTACTGTGCAAGACTGGAGGGGGGCCGGAGGGGGGATTTATTGTACCGTCATTGGTTATAATGTATGAGAAATCTACGTTTTATTGTATTCTCACCTACAAATAAAAAATATATATTTTCTGGCGTATAAGACTACTTGTTATACTTGAAAATATACCCCAAAAATTGGGGGTGGTCTGATACGCGGGGTATAAAATGTGACCCTTGAGTTTGTTTGGGTCAGGCTGGCTGAATGCAGTAATGTCCATACAGAACACCGCGCTGAGCCAAGCTGGCTGAAAACAAATGTCCCTGTGAGAGATGAATCTGTCAGCCCGCCGGATGTGCCGTATATACAGGATTCTGCGCTGAGCCAAGCGGGTTCAAAACGTAGCGGTACGTCCCGACTGTAATCAGCCCGCTGGATGTGTGTACGTACGGTAGTTGCAGCTACATAAAGTATACACTGAGCCAATCACAGCAAGCGATGTATTCTACTAATGAATACAAAGGCTGCTGGGATTGGCTGAGTCAGAGAGGTGGGCTGATGTCACAACCCAGCCAATCCCAGCAGGCTTTGTATTCATTAGTCCAACACTGAGCATGGGGCCCCCCACATCCAATATACACCCTACTTCTATATACAAAGCGCTATATACATCTGACACACCACACATATATATATACTGTATACAGGACATACCGCACATATATACTGTATACAGGACACACCCCTCATATATACTGTATACAGGACACACCCCTCATATATACTGTATACAGGACACACCCCTCATATATACTGTATACAGGACACACCGCACATATATACTGTATACAGGACATACCGCACATATATACCGTATACAGGACACACCCCTCATATATACAGGACATACCGCACATATATACTGTATACAGGACACACCCCACATATATACTGTATACAGGACACACCCCTCATATATACCGTATACAGGACACACCTCACATATATACCGTATACAGGACACACCCCTCATATATACCGTATACAGGACACACCCCTCATATATACCGTATACAGGACACACCCCACATATATACTGTATACAGGACACACCGCACATATATACTGTATACAGGACACACCTCACATATATACCGTATACAGGACACACCCCTCATATATACTGTTTACAGGACACACCCCTCATATATACTGTATACAGGACACACCGCACATATATACTGTATACAGGACACACCGCACATATATACCGTATACAGGACACACCCCTCATATATACTGTATACAGGACACCCCGCACATATATACTGTATACAGTACACACCACACATATATACTGTATACAGGACACACCCCTCATATATACTGTATACAGGACACACCGCACATATATACCGTATACAGGACACACCGCACATATATACTGTATACAGGACACACCCCACATATATACTGTATACAGGACACACCCCACATATATACTGTATACAGGACACACCGCACATATATACTGTATACAGTACACACCACACATATATACTGTATACAGGACACACCCCTCATATATACTGTATACAGGACACACCGCACATATATACCGTATACAGGACACACCCCACATATATACTGTATACAGGACACACCCCTCATATATACTGTATACAGGACACATCCCTCATATATACTGTATACAGGACACACCCCTCATATATACTGTATACAGGACACACCCCTCATATATACTGTATACAGGACACACCCCTCATATATACTGTATACAGGACACACCCCTCATATATACTGTATACAGGACACACCCCACATATATACCGTATACAGGACACACCGCACATATATACTGTATACAGGACACACCCCTCATATATACTGTATACAGGACACACCCCTCATATATACTGTATACAGGACACACCTCACATATATACTGTATACAGGACACACCTCACATATATACTGTATACAGGACACACCCCTCATATATACTGTATACAGGACACACCCCTCATATATACTGTATACAGGACACACCCCTCATATACTGTATACAGGACACACCCCTCATATATACCGTATACAGGACACACCGCACATATATACTGTATACAGGACACACCCCTCATATATACTGTATACAGGACACACCGTACATATATACTGTATACAGGACACACCGCACATATATACCGTATACAGGACACACCGCACATATATACTGTATACAGGACACACCCCTCATATATACTGTATACAGGACACACCGTACATATATACTGTATACAGGACACACCGCACATATATACTGTATACAGGACACACCCCTCATATATACTGTATACAGGACACACCCCTCATATATACTGTATACAGGACACACCCCTCATATATACTGTATACAGGACACACCGCACATATATACTGTATACAGGACACACCGCACATATATACTGTATACAGGACACACCCCTCATATATACTGTATACAGGACACACCCCTCATATATACTGTATACAGGACACACCCCTCATATACTGTATACAGGACACACCCCTCATATATACCGTATACAGGACACACCGCACATATATACTGTATACAGGACACACCCCTCATATATACTGTATACAGGACACACCCCACATATATACTGTATACAGGACACACCGCACATATATACTGTATACAGGACACACCCCTCATATATACTGTATACAGGACACACCCCTCATATATACTGTATACAGGACACACCCCTCATATATACTGTATACAGGACACACCGTACATATATACTGTATACAGGACACACCGCACATATATACCGTATACAGGACACACCGCACATATATACCGTATACAGGACACACCCCACATATATACCGTATACAGGACACACCGCACATATATACCGTATACAGGACACACCGCACTTATATACTGTGAAATTCCCCTCCCCCTTGGTCCATGTATATATATATATCCTGTGAGATTCCCCTCCCCCCTTGGTCCATATACAGTCATGGCCGAAATTGTTGGCACCCTTGATATTTCTCCAGGAAATCATGTATTTCTCACGAAACGTATTGCATTAACACATGTTTTGCTATACACATGTTTATTCCCTTTGTGTGTATTGGGACAAAACAAAAAAAGGGAGGAAAGAAAGCAAATTCGACATAATGTCACACAAACCTCCAAAAATGGGCTGGACAAAAGTATTGGCACCCTTTCACAACTGCGGATAAATAAGAATGTTACAAGCATGTGATGCTCCTGTAAACTCACCTGGGGCAAGTAACAGGTGTGGGCAATATAGAAATCACACCTGAAAGCAGATAAAAAGGAGAGACGTTCACTTAACCTTTGCATTGTGTGTCTGTCTGTGCCACACTAAGCATGGACAACAGAAAGAGGAGACGAGAACTGTCTGAGGACCTGAGAACCAAAATTGTGGCAAAATATCAACAATCTCAAGGTTACAAGTCCATCTCCAGAGAACTAGATTTGCCTTTGTCCACAGTGCGCAACATTATCAAGAAGTTTGCAACCCATGGCACTGTAGCTAATCTCCCTGGTCGTGGACGGATGAGGAAAATTGATGAAAGATTGCAACGCAGAATAGTCCGGATGGTGGATAAGCAGCCCCAAACATGTTCCAAAGACATTCAAGCTGTCCTGCAGGCTCAGGGAGCATCAGTGTCAGCGCGAACTATCCGTCGACATTTAAATGAAATGAAACGCTATGGCAGGAGACCCAGGAGGACCCCACTGCTGACACAGAGACATAAAAAAGCAAGACTACAGTTTGCCAAAATGTACTTGAGTAAGCCAAAAGCCTTCTGGGAAAACGTCTTGTGGACAGATGAGACCAAGATAGAGCTTTTCGGTAAAGCACATCATTCTACTGTTTACCGAAAACGGAATGAGGCCTACAAAGAACAAAACACAGTACCTACGGTAAAATATGGTGGAGGTTCAATGATGTTTTGGGGTTGTTTTGCTGCCTCTGGCACTGGGTGCCTTGACTGTGTGCAAGGCATCATGAAATCTGAGGATTACCAAAGGATTTTGGGTCGCACTGTAGGGCCCAGTGTCAGAAAGCTGGGTTTGCGTCCAAGATCCTGGGTCTTCCAGCAGGACAATGACCCCAAACATACGTCAAAAAGCACTCAGAAATGGATGGCAAAGAAGCGCTGGAGAGTTCTGAAGTGGCCAGCAATGAGCCCAGATCTAAATCCCATTGAACACCTGTGGAGAGATCTTAAAATTGCTGTTGGGAAAAGGTGTCCTTCCAATAAGAGAGACCTGGAGCTGTTTGCAAAGGAAGAGTGGTCCAAAATTCCGGGTGAGAGGTGTCAGAAGCTTATTGATGGTTATAGGAAGCGACTGATTTCAGTTATGTTTTCCAAAGGGTGTGCAACCAAATATTAAGTTAAGGGTGCCAATACTTTTGTCCAGCCCATTTTTGGGGTTTTGTGTGACATTATGTCATATTTGCTTTTCTGCCTCTGTTTTATATTTGTTCCAATACATACAAAGGGAATAAACATGTGTATAGCAAAACATGTGTTAATGCAATACCTTTTTTGTGTGAAATACTTGATTTTCAGGAAAAATATCAAGGGTGCCAACAATTTCGGCCATGACTGTATATATATATATATACTGTGAGATTCCCCTCCCCCTTTGTCCCTGTATATCTGCGGCGTGGTTGGGAAGCGGTTATACCGGGTCTAGGTTGAGGATGAGGATCCCGGAGGGTCCGGCCATACCCATAA